>NC_069502.1:481293288-481577795 GCF_027579735.1 Bombina bombina | reverse complement strand
GCTCAGTCGCAGAGAATGGCCACTCCCGGTAGAGAAACATAGATCTTCTGTCCAAGGGTATAAGAAAAGCTGCGCTCCCCTGCTAGAACCTTCAAACAAGCTCAACGGGTCCCTTTGTAGGAGAAACGTAGGGTAGTCAAGCTCCAAGTCTGCAGACACATCCAAGTTAGGCGCTGCATGTGGCAGTATGCCTTTCTTTTGTACTTACTGTAAGCTTACTTTTTAGTTTATACATTACAAAATATTATTGTGGAAATTAGTTATAATTGGCATGTCAGTTGTTACAAAAGAGAACACATTTTCATCTCAAGCAGTCTATAGGGTGAGCTGGAGAACAGACTTTAAATAGTGTGCCACAATATATCAGAGTGTTTTTACATCTCTTTATGATCAGCTTTTGAAACCTATAATATGCAGCTTTTTTCTGTTTCATTAAAATAATTAGTTTACTTACTTCCTCTTAGGACTGCACATATGTAGCCTCACATACATGCACACTTAGCTTTATCAGTATCATTGACAAATGCTTTGGTCCAGGAAGTATGAATAGTGAAACTTAAAAGTTGTGACTTTTTTTAAAGTTTAGGACAGAAAGGTCCAAATTGAAATACTAATGCGTGCATTTAAATTGTTATTCTAAGTATTTTTGCAATATACTTCCAATATACCTCCATTAGCAAAAATGCATCTAGTCATTTTTTTTTCCAGATTTTCAGCGTCATACGTTCATATGCTGTGAAGTCCTATGCATTAGTTTTCATGCTCAGACAGCTGGTGGTGTAGTGTATTGTGTTATATAAGCCTCTGCTGACTCTGAGAAGGTTTAGTGTTTGAATACTGGCGCACAGCCTTCACAGCATATGTGCATATGCCCAGTGGAGGCTACTCCATTGGAGCACACTCGCACGTGCCCCCCACAGCCCAGAGGAAAGAAAAAAAGCCCAGAGAAAAGAAAAAAAAAAACAGAAAAAAAAATATAATTTTTCAAAAAAAATATATATTTTTTTTTTACCCCCAGAAGAAAAAAAATTTGTTTCTATTTTTTTTTTAATACATTATTATTATTATTTGTTGTGCCCTGCCTGGCCCCCTACTGTTTGAACATACACATCATCACAGTGACAGTCACACACCCAGCCACTGTACTGCTGTACACTTATCCAGTCCCTAAGCGCACGTGCGATAGAGAATCTATGGCACTGTGTCTGTGCGCATGCTAAATTTGGCTGCTGCGCAGCTCCCAGCCTCCTCATCCCCTTAGACGGCTGATCGCACACTTCAGCCTGTGCGAGGGGTGGGAGGCGTTAAGAGCGAGCCCAGGCAGCAGCCAGTGACACAGGAGAAGAGCCGAGTCTGAGCGTCATCACTAACAGTCACGTGATGACGCTTGAGACGCTCCTCCCAGCTCAACGGCGCGAAATCTCATTGCGGAGATAGTCGTTGAGCTGAGAGGAGCTCAATTTGTGTTGTCTTGTTCTGAGACTCTGAGTGACACTGTCTGCCCGCTCTGGCGATATTTTGAGTCTGACTCTCTGAGATATCAATCATATTATACTACTTATATAAATATTTGGCATTAATTATCCAGCAGCAATTATTATCCATCCCAGGATTCCCATCTCAGTTTCATCTGACTACTGACTTGAGGACTCACTTACAGTTACTTAGTTACTTAGATTAGTTAGCGGCAGCAGGCAGGCTGAGGCCTGAGGGTGAGGCAGGAGGCAGTTAGATAGATAGAGTTAGTTTTTTCTCTGACGCTCACTACAGCAACAGCCAGAAGTTGACCAAGGTGCCAGGGGCAGGCCAGCTACACAGTACAGAGGCCTGCAGTGCAGAGCAGCCATAGACTGAGACAAGACAGAGTAGAGAGGAGTTAAGTAGGACTCAGGGAGAGCCTGGAGACCATATTTAATTAATAATTTTTTAGACTAGACTCTAGACTAGAGATAGAGAGTGGACAGTTTAGAATTTTTTTTTGTAAAACTTATTTAAATTTACTAGTTTAAATAACACAGCCAGCATACTAATTTTAGAGATCTTGAGTACAGTACTGTACAGTATTTTACACAGTCTGGACTGTCACAGAGAGACTGAGAGGCCTGAGCAGCAGAGTAGTTTTAATTACATAATTTACATTTACTAGTTGACCGTTGACGGCTGTCGCGGCTGCTGCTTGTTGTAAATATAATAATACTATAAAAGTTTTTAATTTTTTTCCTAGTTTTTTTAAAAAGCAGTTAACTGCTGTAGCCTGCAGATAGGCAGTAAACCTGCATAGATATAGTTATATATTTTATAACAACAAAAATACTTCTTAACTACAAGTTAGATATTTTAGAACAGCAAAACTTTTTACCTACAAGTTATATATTTTAGAACAGCAAATCTTTTTACCTACAAGTTATCTATTTAAGAACAGCAAAAATACTTACCTACAAGTTAGATATTTTAGAACAGCAAAACTACTTACCTACAAGTTAGATATTTTAGAACAGCAAAACTTTTTACCTACAAGTTATCTATTTTAGAACAGCAAAAATACTTACCTACAAGTTAGATATTTTAGAACAGCAAAACTACTTACCTACAAGTTAGATATTTTAGAACAGCAAAACTTTTTACCTGCAAGTTATATATTTTAGAACAGCAAAAGTACTTACCTACAAGTTCTATATTTGATATCAGCTGTAAAGCTAATTACCTACAAGTTATATATTCCATAAAAAACGCCAAACGACTGGCCTACTAGTTTTAGACAGTTGACCGTTGACGGCTGTCGCGGCTGCTGCTTGCTATAATTAGAATACTATCAAAGTATTTTAGTTGTTAATTATTTTCATATTTTTTTTACAAAGTAGTTAACTGCTGCAGACTGCAGATAGGCATTAAACCTGCATATAGTTATATATTTTATAACAAGAAAAAAGCTTACCTACAGTTAGATATTTTAGAACAGCAAAACTTTTTACCTCCAAGGTATATATTTTAGAACAGCAAAACTTTTTACCTACAAGTTATCTATTTTAGAACAGCAAAAATACTTACCTACAAGTTAGATATTTTAGAACAGCAAAACTACTTACCTACAAGTTAGATATTTTAGAACAGCAAAACTTTTTACCTGCAAGTTATATATTTTAGAACAGCAAAAGTACTTACCTACAAGTTCTATATTTGATATCAGCTGTAAAGCTAATTACCTACAAGTTATATATTCCATAAAAAACGCCAAACGACTGGCCTACTTGTTTTAGACAGTTGACCGTTGACGGCTGTCGCGGCTGCTGCTTGCTATAATTAGAATACTATCAAAGTATTTTAGTTGTTAATTATTTTCATAGTTTTTTACAAAGTAGTTAACTGCTGCAGACTGCAGATAGGCATTAAACCTGCATATAGTTATATATTTTATAACAAGAAAAAAGCTTACCTACAGTTAGATATTTTAGAACAGCAAAACTTTTTACCTCCAAGGTATATATTTTAGAACAGCAAAACTTTTTACCTACAAGTTATCTATTTTAGAACAGCAAAACTACTTACCTACAAGTTAGATATTTTAGAACAGCAAAACTACTTACCTACAAGTTAGATATTTTAGAACAGCAAAACTTTTTACCTGCAAGTTATATATTTTAGAACAGCAAAAGTACTTACCTACAAGTTCTATATTTTATATCAGCTGTAAAGCTAATTACCTACAAGTTATATATTCCATAAAAAACGCCAAACGACTGGCCTACTAGTTTTAGACAGTTGACCGTTGACGGCTGTGGCGGCTGCTGCTTGCTATAATTAGAATACTATCAAAGTATTTTAGTTGTTAATTATTTTCATATTTTTTTTACAAAGTAGTTAACTGCTGCAGACTGCAGATAGGCATTAAACCTGCATATAGTTATATATTTTATAACAAGAAAAAAGCTTACCTACAGTTAGATATTTTAGAACAGCAAAACTTTTTACCTCCAAGGTATATATTTTAGAACAGCAAAACTTTTTACCTACAAGTTATCTATTTTAGAACAGCAAAAATACTTACCTACAAGTTAGATATTTTAGAACAGCAAAACTACTTACCTACAAGTTAGATATTTTAGAACAGCAAAACTTTTTACCTGCAAGTTATATATTTTAGAACAGCAAAAGTACTTACCTACAAGTTCTATATTTTATATCAGCTGTAAAGCTAATTACCTACAAGTTATATATTCCATAAAAAACGCCAAACGACTGGCCTACTTGTTTTAGACAGTTGACCGTTGACGGCTGTCGCGGCTGCTGCTTGCTATAATAAGAATACTATCAAAGTATTTTAGTTGTTAATTATTTTCATAGTTTTTTACAAAGTAGTTAACTGCTGCAGACTGCAGATAGGCATTAAACCTCCATATAGTTATATATTTTATAACAAGAAAAAAGCTTACCTACAGTTAGATATTTTAGAACAGCAAAACTTTTTACCTCCAAGGTATATATTTTAGAACAGCAAAACTTTTTACCTACAAGTTATCTATTTTAGAACAGCAAAAATACTTACCTACAAGTTAGATATTTTAGAACAGCAAAACTACTTACCTACAAGTTAGATATTTTAGAACAGCAAAACTTTTTACCTGCAAGTTATATATTTTAGAACACCAAAAGTACTTACCTACAAGTTCTATATTTTATATCAGCTGTAAAGCTAATTACCTACAAGTTATATATTCCATAAAAAACGCCAAACGACTAGCCTACTAGTTTTAGACAGTTGACCGTTGACGGCTGTCGCGGCTGCTGCTTGCTATAATTAGAATACTATCAAAGTATTTTAGTTGTTAATTATTTTCATATTTTTTTTACAAAGTAGTTAACTGCTGCAGACTGCAGATAGGCATTAAACCTGCATATAGTTATATATTTTATAACAAGAAAAAAGCTTACCTACAGTTAGATATTTTAGAACAGCAAAACTTTTTACCTCCAAGGTATATATTTTAGAACAGCAAAACTTTTTACCTACAAGTTATCTATTTTAGAACAGCAAAAATACTTACCTACAAGTTAGATATTTTAGAACAGCAAAACTACTTACCTACAAGTTAGATATTTTAGAACAGCAAAACTTTTTACCTGCAAGTTATATATTTTAGAACACCAAAAGTACTTACCTACAAGTTCTATATTTTATATCAGCTGTAAAGCTAATTACCTACAAGTTATATATTCCATAAAAAACGCCAAACGACTGGCCTACTTGTTTTAGACAGTTGACCGTTGACGGCTGTCGCGGCTGCTGCTTGCTATAATTAGAATACTATCAAAGTATTTTAGTTGTTAATTATTTTCATAGTTTTTTACAAAGTAGTTAACTACTGCAGACTGCAGATAGGCATTAAACCTGCATATAGTTATATATTTTATAACAAGAAAAAAGCTTACCTACAGTTAGATATTTTAGAACAGCAAAACTTTTTACCTACAAGTTATATATTTTAGAACAGCAAAACTTTTTACCTACAAGTTATATATTTTAGAACAGCAAAACTTTTTACCTACAAGTTATATATTTTAGAACAGCAAAACTTTTTACCTATAACTTATATATTTTAGAACAGCAAAACTACTTACCTACAAGTTCTATATTTTATATCAGCTGAAAAGCTAATTACCTACAAGTCATATATTTTATAACAGCTGCAAAACTACTTACCTACAAGTTGTATATTTTATAACAGCTGCAAAGCTAATTACCTACAAGTTGTATCATTTATAACAGCTGCAAAGCTACTAACCTACAAGTTTTATATTTTATAACATCAAAACTACTTGTCTAAAAGTTATATATATTATAACAGCAAAACTACGTTGTCTAAAAGTTATATATATATTATAACAGCAAAACTACTTACGTACAACGGTACAAGTTATATATTTTATAACAGCAAAGGACTGTTCTTTGTGTGTAAACTAAGAGTTAAGATGGCACTTAGTAAAATTAGTGTGTCTGAGCTAAAGCAATTACATTTTTCAACATTGCCCATGGAAAGAAAAATGGAAATTAAAATGCTCCGGCCAACACCTAGGCTTAACCTTACCCAGGTAACAAAATGTAAAACTAGAGATTTCAGAAGAGAATTCAAACCCGAGGTATATGATAAATATCCATGGATTTGTGGCTGTGAATTATCTAACAGGCTCTTTTGTTTTTATTGTCTCCTGTTTGCAAAACAAAGTGGTGAATCAAGCTGGGTGAGTTCTGGTGTCGCCGATTTATCACATTTAAGTCAAAAAATAAATAAACATAGTTGCTCCCAATCACATTTAAACTCCACATTAGAGTTTAATTTGTTAGGAAGGGTTGATATTCGACAACAACTTGACAGTGCATATCGTTTAAATATTAAAAAACATAATGAGCAAGTAACGAAAAATCGTTATGTTCTTTCGAAAATAATTAATTGTATTTTATTTTGCGGCGCATTTGAACTTGCACTTCGAGGACATGATGAACGCGAGGATTCATTAAATCCAGGCATTTTCAGAGGTCTTATAAACTTCTCAGCAGAACTTGATGCATCTCTAAAAGAACATCTTGCTAGTGCCACTGTTTTTAAAGGAACGTCAAAAGAAATTCAAAACGATTTATTAGACTGTATGCTTACTGTTTGCCAGAACCAAATAAAAAAGGAAATCTCAAAAGCAAGTTTTGTAGCAGTGATAGCAGATGAAACAACTGATGTTTCATCTGCCTTCCAATTGGTTGTTGTTTTTCGATACATTATAGGTAACGGTCAACCGGTTGAGAGATTCTGGGAATTCACTAATCCAGCTGGACATGATGCAGAATCTATAGCTACATGTATCCAGAATAATTTGGAAAAAGTTATAGACAACCCAGAAAAATTGATATCACAGAGTTACGACGGTGCAAGCGTGATGAGTGGTCAGCATGCAGGTGTTCAGGCTATAATTAAACGTACCTACAAGAATGCACATTTTGTGCATTGCTACGCACATCAACTCAATTTGATTGTCAGCCAAGCAAGCAGTCAGAATCAACAAGTTCGAGTATTTTTTTCTAACCTAAGTGACATTACTAACTTTTTTAGTAACTCGCCACAACGGATAGCTATTCTAGATGAAACTGTTAGAAGAAGGATACCTCATGGTTCAGCCACCAGGTGGAATTTCAAGAGTCGAACCGTCAATACAGTGTTTGAAAACAGGGAACAGTTAATTGAATGTATGGAAAAAATAGAGTCAACATCGAAAAAAGAAATAGCAATAAATCAAGCAGGGGCTATTCGGCGTATGTTACAAGACTCGGTATTTGTGTTTTGGCTTTCAGTTTTTAACAATATTATGCCACATGTAGATGTGTTATACAACCAACTTCAGAAAACACTAACAGACGCGGCACTTATTCGAAAACATGTTAACACTTTCCAGCAGACAATGGAAAACGAAAGGAAAAGAATGGACACAGTGATCATGACGATATCAGAAACAGAGGAAACATCAAGGAAAAGGAAGAGAGAAAATATTCACATTACTCAGACTGTGGCAGCTAAAGAGATATGCGATGTTATCACGAATCAAGTAAAAGATAGATTTTCTTTTATAACTCACTACTCGGCTGTTTCTCTCCTCCAAGCGGAAAAATTTGCAGATTACGAGAAAAATTTTCCAAATCAGCTTCTTGAACAAACATCAGCGGTTTATGACATATTACAGAAAGATCGCCTGAAAACGGAACTAGGAGTAATTTACAGAAGACCAGATTTCCGAAATATGAATGGTGCCATCAGTCTTCTACAGTTTGTAATAGAAAATAACTTGGACAGTACTTTTTCGGAGACCTACAAACTGTTGCAAATTATTTCGACTATTCCCGTGACAACTGCTGAGGCTGAGAGATGTTTCTCAACTTTAAAACGAGTTAAGACATTTCTAAGGAGCACCATGACTGAGGAAAGACTGACTGCTCTAGCCATGCTCACAATTGAAAAACAATTGATCAATGACATGCCTACATTCACTGAAAATGTTATTGATTTATTTGCCTCAAAAAAAGACAGGCGGATTGACTTAATTTACAAAAATTGTACTTGAGTTATCAACATTCTGTTTTAATCTTTACCTTTGAAGTTAATTATTAAGCACTAGTGTAATAGAAA
Source organism: Bombina bombina (assembly GCF_027579735.1). Lineage (NCBI taxonomy): Eukaryota > Metazoa > Chordata > Amphibia > Anura > Bombinatoridae > Bombina > Bombina bombina. The sequence goes on along the minus strand of NC_069502.1, from coordinate 481,569,630 downwards.
TAATCTTCTTTTGTAGAAAGTAAAATGTTGGTGTATTTATCTTAATGTTGCCACAGCCTTTGGCTGCATTGCCTAATATCGAACACTGGGGGCTAGGGCAACAATAATTGAGATGTGGTTTTATTTCTCTATAAAGTGGAAGGTTCTTTAAATCCAGGAATATATTTTCATAAATGTACATTCAAGAGTATACCCTGATGAACCCCTGAGACACACACTGGCTGTGGGGGTGAAACGGTCGTTGGTATTGTTGTGTTTGCAACACTTATGGGTGTTGTTTCAGGAGCAAGGTCGACTTAACTCCTGTATTTTCATGAACATTTCTTGGTTAAAATATGGTTTTCTAGCTCGCATGGCTATCATATACCAGTTTAGAATGGAGTGCTGCCCTATCTATTTCCTTTTGGGCAGTAAACTGTGAGATGGAGAACTCAACCTAATCTCTCTTTATTTCCTGCAACGGTGCAAGTGATTTAAGCAGTTGGGAGAGCTGCGCTTCAAGTGACGGTACATCTTGGTAGAGAGTAACGGCTTTTCAGTGAGCAGCGCTGAGGGGAGACCTGGTTTCTTTCCAGTATAGCCGGACACAGAGTCATCTCATCTATCAGCTATCAGCTATAACACAAGTAAATGCAAGTGGTGGAAAGTGTGTATGTTTTTTATGATACTTCTTGAAACAGACGGCATTTGCTGCAAAGCTTTCGGAGAAGCCTGGTTCTTCTTTTTCTCATCAGCCGCTTGCCGAGCCTACATACACACCCCTTTGCGAACAAGCCACGGATTGGATTTCGGTGACAACTGGGAAACTCCTCTCTTGTGACGTCAGACGCAAACATACAGGCTTCGTGTGAGCGGTGCACCCGCTAAGAGGTTACCAAACATAAAGCTAAGTTTGCCTGTTTTACAAGGATATTATTTCCTACACCTTGTCACACATGGAACTTGTGTATACGTATTTCATTATACGGACAATTCTTGCTTTAATCTGATAAGTGTATGCATCGTTTGATTAATAGGCTGTGAATTGTATATCTTTAAGCCTGTATATGCTCTCATCTTGCTTTGTCTTTCTAATGAAGTATACCCTTCTATCTTATGTTTCACAGTGTGATATTTGCACGCTTGACTAGCTGTGTATACAATAATATATATGCATATAATATATACCCTGTGATGTTAGCTTCTTGAGATAGAAATTAGCATACGTATGCTTAGGCAGTTAACTCTTCATTTCTATTTTACCTTGATTTGTTCTTTTTTAAACTTAGGTTACTTTTGCCTGGCCTGGCCAAATTTAGTAACTCACTATATGTGTTTGGGAAAATAAATTGGAATATATTTTAAATAACAGTCGTTCTGTGTGCTCTTTGAATCCCTTGCTTTTTTCAAATTACTAACATATAATTTGAATATTTCTCTTTCTAAAATTTATTTTTCATAAATCTAAATAAGGGTAGCACCAGTTTTGGACTTAGACAGCATTTATAGATCTACTCTCTCATATTTTCTTTACTTAGTGTACATTCAAGATACTTATTATTTCGCAGCTTTGATTAATCATTTGGTTAATATATATGTTATTATATAATTTAACTGAGCATGTATATTTTAACACTAGACATGGGTATACTGAAGAGTATGGATTCTTGTATATTAATTTAAATATTAGACATGGTCATAATATTAAATATTATAAATATATATATATAAATATATATATATATATATATATATACTTCCTACTGATAATATCTTAAGAGATTAACTTAATAGTCATTTTGCAAACAGGATCTTGTTTTTATTGTCTCCTGTTTGAAAAACAAAGTGGTGATTCAAGTTGGGTGAGTTATGGTGTCGCCGATTTATCACATTTAACTCCAAAAATATAAATAATTGCTACTAATCACATTTTTACTCCCCATTAGAGTTTAATTTGCTATGAAGGATTGATATTCGCCAACAACTTGTCAGTGCATATTGTTTGAATGTTAAAAAACACGAACATCAAGTAACCACAAATCGTTATGTTCTTTCCCAAATTATGAATTGTATTCTATTTTCCGGCGCATTTGAGCTTTCACTTCGAGGACATGATGAACGCGATGATTCATTAAATATTGGGAGACTTAAAAGGATTGTAATTTAATACTTAGTTAGTATGATACTAATAATCAGCTATACTATAGTATTAACTATTTGAAATCAATTGATTAATCATTTCATATTCTGATATTACATTGCATTTAATTAGAATTCTGTAGTGATTAATTTATTGTAACAATATTTATATTTCCTTATTATCCCACTTTAATATAAATATATTCCATATTTGAAGTCATTCCTTAATAAAGTATAGGAGTATATAAAACTATATGAAAATTAGGTACAAGTCATTTCATATGAAATTTTGTCTTCTATATGCTTGGATCGATTCTGAGCTAGAAAACCTTTCCAGACGTATATGTGGATTCAGACCTTCAAAAGTATTGTTAGTCTCATCATTTGTATATCATACAAGGGATAATTACTTTCCTGAAGATTGAGCATATCTGAACTAAAGTACAGAATTGTTTCTCTGTCACCCCAGAGAGGTAACATGGTTATCTTGTTTGTAGAGATCTAATCTCATTAAGCGATGAAGTAAAGAATCTTTTGAAGCTTAAACTTTAACAAATGTTCCCTTTGTATATTTTTTAGATATCCTGCCTGTGAGCTGTATTGGAGCATAGTATTTATATATAATTGAAGTTACATTTCATAAAAATATATTTCATATCTCTGAGTACATTACTTTAATACAGTTTGAGTGCATGAAATCATATACAGTTGTATGCAAAAGTTTAGGCACCTCTGACAATTTCCATGATTTTCAGTTATAAATAATTGGCTGTTTGGATCAGTAATTTCATTTTGATCTATCAAATAAATGAAGGACACTGTAAAAATTCAGTATTGAAATTAGGTTTATTGGATTAACAGAAAATGTGCAATATGCATCAAAAGAAAAATAGACAGGTGCATACATTTGTGCACCCTTGTTATTTTGTTGATTTGAATACCTGTAACTACCTAGCACTGATTAATTGGAAGACAAAATTGGTTTGGTGAGCCCATTAAGCCTTAAACTTCATAGACAGGTGTATCCAATCATGAGAAAAGGTTTTAAGGTGGCCAATTGCAAGTTGTTCTCTATGACTCTCCTCTGAAGAGTGGTAACATGGGGGCCACAAAACAACTCTCAAATGACCTAAAAACAAAGATTGTTCAACATCATGGTTTAGAGGAAGGCTACAAAAAGTTATTGCATAGATTTAAGATGTCAGTGTCCACTGTGAGGAACATAGTCAGCATGGTGAGGATATGGAAGACCACAGGCACAGTTCTTGTTAAGGGCAGAAGTGGCAGGCCAAGTAAAATATCGGATAGGCAAAGGATGATAAGAACGGTCAAAAACAGCCCACAGACCACCTCCAAAGACCTGTACTACTGGGAATATTGTTGAGGGTCTCATGGATTACACTCAATATCAGCAGATACTTGAGAATAATGTTGAGGAATTAGTCACAAACTTCAGTTGAAGTTACCCCCAGGCCGGGGCTGGATATTTCAAGAAGACGATGACCAAAAACACTGCTGGTTCAAATGGGTGGGGCCATTTGATGGGCGTGACTTTCACAAAGGGGTGTGGTTTTTAAAAATGGGTGTGTCTTGTTAAAAGGGGCGTGGTTTTAAAAAGGGGCGTGTTTTTCAAAGAGGCGTGGCTTTCGAATAGGGGCAGGGTCTTGTGCACCCCCATCCTAAAAATTCACCAGCCGCCACTGCAGCAGAGGCTTATATAACACAATACACTACACCACCAGCTGTCTGAGCATGAAAACTAATGCATAGGACTTCACAGCATATGAACGTATGACGCTGAAAATCTGGAAAAAAAAATGACTAGATGCATTTTTGCTAATGGAGGTATATTGGAAGTATATTGCAAAAATACTTAGAATAACAATTTAAATGCACGCATTAGTATTTCAATTTGGACCTTTCTGTCCTAAACTTTAAAAAAAGTCACAACTTTTAAGTTTCACTATTCATACTTCCTGGACCAAAGCATTTGTCAATGATACTGATAAAGCTAAGTGTGCATGTATGTGAGGCTACATATGTGCAGTCCTAAGAGGAAGTAAGTAAACTAATTATTTTAATGAAACAGAAAAAAGCTGCATATTATAGGTTTCAAAAGCTGATCATAAAGAGATGTAAAAACACTCTGATATATTGTGGCACACTATTTAAAGTCTGTTCTCCAGCTCACCCTATAGACTGCTTGAGATGAAAATCTGTTCTCTTTTGTAACAACTGACATGCCAATGATAACTAATTTCCACAATAATATTTTGTAATGTATAAACTAAAAAGTAAGCTTACAGTAAGTACAAAAGAAAGGCATACTGCCACATGCAGCGCCTAACTTGGATGTGTCTGCAGACTTGGAGCTTGACTACCCTACGTTTCTCCTACAAAGGGACCCGTTGAGCTTGTTTGAAGGTTCTAGCAGGGGAGCGCAGCTTTTCTTATACCCTTGGACAGAAGATCTATGTTTCTCTACCGGGAGTGGCCATCCTCTGCGACCGAGCGCACAGCTTCGGGAGGGATTCATATGGAGCGGTGAGGGAGGGGACACCCGCCTAGTCAACCAGATCAGCCGAATTAACCCTAGCGATCAATGGGGTGACAGATGTCGCAGCCAGATCGCCCTCACATCCATTCTAAAAATAGGATTCAGATGCTTTATATACCTCTCAATCTCGTGATACTTTTATATTGTGGCAACTACAATGTTTTCATTTTCATATAGCTTAATCCAATTTGCTTAGGCTGCCTTTTCAATTATGTATTCAAAGTATTGCGTTAAAAAACACTGTATATATTTTGTTATTTACCTATTTGTACAGAATGTATTAATGTATGTTACCATTAAATATTTGCATATCTCCGCCCTCCTGGTTGGACCATGTTCCGGCGTTCTTATCTGCTTGGTCAATGAAAGAAAGGCCCTGCCCTTCTCGGCTCATTAATTCACCAGACCCGCCTCTCTGTGGGCAGCACCCCTTACATATGATGTGCGCCACTTTCTAATTATGGTTTAGCTAGTAGAATAAATTACACTCCCAGCGGGTTCTAGAAGAGATAACGTAATACAAATATAATTTTCTATTGTTCTCTCCAAGTATTGGTGATGGGTTTAAGAACAAATATAAAGTAAAGAAGCAAGTCTATGTACACAATGTGATAAAGTTATAAGATCTGATTTTACCTGCAAGCCCAATCCATTTGATTAGGTTGTGGCTTTAAAACACTAAATCAGCTATTTCAAATACACAAATAAACCTTAAAAAAGCAAATCTCATACATTTTATACTCTGCAGCTAGTAAAAGAAGTAATTGGATAGAGAAAACCAATTTTATAGTATACTGTCTCTTTAACTCTTTGAGATGCTGCTTAAATGTATGTGTTTGTTAAGGCTTCCAGGGAGTTATGTTGCTTTTTTAGTCAGTGCAAGGGTTGCTGCGCCTGCAATGTGTGGCGAGATAATAATGGGGTAGATTTTCTCAATTCTTCGTGCGTAAGTCCTTACCCTGTATTTTGGATACCGAATTGTGCGCCAGTTCTATGTTAGTCTATGAGAGTAAAAAATGCGGGCGAAGGGGGAAATATACGTGCGTAACTTTAATGCTACGCCGTATATGTAATAACAAAATCGCGTAAAAACCGGCGTTGACGGCTTTTGCGGGCGACGCCTCATATGTAATGGAGCCCCAAACTTAAAAGCACGTTTATTTTAATAAAAAAGTTAATCAAAATACATAATGAGCTATTTTACAGTAAAATACACACATACATATATATACAATATATATATATATATATATATATATATATATATATATATATATATATGTATATACACACACACACACACAATGCACAATATTTCCACAATTCCCCAGCTCAAACAGGTTTATTATAATTTTTTTGGTTCTTTATTAAAGGGATACAAAGGTCAAAATTCAAATGTATATTGATGCTTTTAATTTTAAATAGAAGCATTTTTGTAATGTACTTTCATTAGTAAAAATGCTTCTAGTAAAAGGTAGTACTGCTTTTCATTGGCATATCTGCTGACTCTGAGAAGGTTTAGTGTTTGAATACTGGCGCACAGCCTTCACAGCATATGTGCATATGCCAATGAAAAGCAGTACTACCTTTTACTAGAAGCATTTTTACTAATGAAAGTACATTACAAAAATGCTTCTATTTAAAATTAAAAGCATCAATATACATTTGAATTTTGACCTTTGTATCCCTTTAATAAAGAACCAAAAAAAATATAATAAACCTGTTTGAGCTGGGGAATTGTGGGAATATTGTGCATTGTGTGTGTGTGTATATACATATATATATATATATTGTATATATATGTATGTGTGTATTTTACTGTAAAATAGCTCATTATGTATTTTGATTAACTTTTTTATTAAAATAAACGTGCTTTTAAGTTTGGGGCTCCATTACATATGAGGCGTCGCCCGCAAAAGCCGTCAACGCCGGTTTTTACGCGATTTTGTTATTACATATACGGCGTAGCATTAAAGTTACGCACGTATATTTCCCCCTTCGCCCGCATTTTTTACTCTCATAGACTAACGTAGAACTGGCGCGCAATTCGGTATCCAAAATACAGGGTAAGGACTTACGCGCGAAGAATTGAGAAAATCTACCCCATTATTATCTCGCCACACATTGCAGGCGCAGCAACCCTTGCACTGACTAAAAAAGCAACATAACTCCCTGGAAGCCTTAACAAACACATACATTTAAGCAGCATCTCAAAGAGTTAAAGAGACAGTATACTATAAAATTGGTTTTCTCTATCCAATTACTTCTTTTACTAGCTGCAGAGTATAAAATGTATGAGATTTGCTTTTTTAAGGTTTATTTGTGTATTTGAAATAGCTGATTTAGTGTTTTAAAGCCACAACCTAATCAAATGGATTGGGCTTGCAGGTAAAATCAGATCTTATAACTTTATCACATTGTGTACATAGACTTGCTTCTTTACTTTATATTTGTTCTTAAACCAATCACCAATACTTGGAGAGAACAATGGAAAATTATATTTGTATTACGTTATCTCTTCTAGAACCCGCTGGGAGTGTAATTTATTCTACTAGCTAAACCATAATTAGAAAGTGGCGCACATCATATGTAAGGGGTGCTGCCCACAGAGAGGCGGGTCTGGTGAATTAATGAGCCGAGAGGGGCAGGGCCTTTCTTTCATTGACCAAGCAGATAAGAACGCCGGAACATGGTCCAACCAGGAGGGCGGAGATATGCAAATATTTAATGGTAACATATATTAATACATTCTGTACAAATAGGTAAATAACAAAATATATACAGTGTTTTTTAACGCAATACTTTGAATACATAATTGAAAAGGCAGCCTAAGCAAATTGGATTAAGCTATATGAAAATGAAAACATTGTAGTCGCCACAATATAAAAGTATCACGAGCTTGAGAGGTATATAAAGCATCTGAATCCTCTTTTTAGAATGGATGTGAGGGCGATCTGGCTGCGACATCTGTCACCCCATTGATCGCTAGGGTTAATTCGGCTGATCTGGTTGACTAGGCGGGTGTCCCCTTCCTCCCTCACCGCTCCATATGCGTCCCTCCCGAAGCTGTGCGCTCGGTCGCAGAGGATGGCCACTCCCGGTAGAGAAACATAGATCTTCTGTCCAAGGGTATAAGAAAAGCTGCGCTCCCCTGCTAGAACCTTCAAACAAGCTCAACGGGTCCCTTTGTAGGAGAAACGTAGGGTAGTCAAGCTCCAAGTCTGCAGACACATCCAAGTTAGGCGCTGCATGTGGCAGTATGCCTTTCTTTTGTACTTACTGTAAGCTTACTTTTTAGTTTATACATTACAAAATATTATTGTGGAAATTAGTTATCATTGGCATGTCAGTTGTTACAAAAGAGAACACATTTTCATCTCAAGCAGTCTATAGGGTGAGCTGGAGAACAGACTTTAAATAGTGTGCCACAATATATCAGAGTGTTTTTACATCTCTTTATGATCAGTTTTGAAACCTATAATATGCAGCTTTTTTCTGTTTCATTAAAATAATTAGTTTACTTACTTCCTCTTAGGACTGCACATATGTAGCCTCACATACATGCACACTTAGCTTTATCAGTATCATTGACAAATGCTTTGGTCCAGGAAGTATGAATAGTGAAACTTAAAAGTTGTGACTTTTTTTAAAGTTTAGGACAGAAAGGTCCAAATTGAAATACTAATGCGTGCATTTAAATTGTTATTCTAAGTATTTTTGCAATATACTTCCAATATACCTCCATTAGCAAAAATGCATCTAGTCATTTTTTTTTCCAGATTTTCAGCGTCATACGTTCATATGCTGTGAAGTCCTATGCATTAGTTTTCATGCTCAGACAGCTGGTGGTGTAGTGTATTGTGTTATATAAGCCTCTGCTGACTCTGAGAAGGTTTAGTGTTTGAATACTGGCGCACAGCCTTCACAGCATATGTGCATATGCCAATGAAAAGCAGTACTACCTTTTACTAGAAGCATTTTTACTAATGAAAGTACATTACAAAAATGCTTCTATTTAAAATTAAAAGCATCAATATACATTTGAATTTTGACCTTTGTATCCCTTTAATAAAGAACCAAAAAAAATATAATAAACCTGTTTGAGCTGGGGAATTGTGGGAATATTGTGCATTGTGTGTGTGTGTATATACATATATATATATATTGTATATATATGTATGTGTGTATTTTACTGTAAAATAGCTCATTATGTATTTTGATTAACTTTTTTATTAAAATAAACGTGCTTTTAAGTTTGGGGCTCCATTACATATGAGGCGTCGCCCGCAAAAGCCGTCAACGCCGGTTTTTTACGCGATTTTGTTATTACATATACGGCGTAGCATTAAAGTTACGCACGTATATTTCCCCCTTCGCCCGCATTTTTTACTCTCATAGACTAACGTAGAACTGGCGCGCAATTCGGTATCCAAAATACAGGGTAAGGACTTACGCGCGAAGAATTGAGAAAATCTACCCCATTATTATCTCGCCACACATTGCAGGCGCAGCAACCCTTGCACTGACTAAAAAAGCAACATAACTCCCTGGAAGCCTTAACAAACACATACATTTAAGCAGCATCTCAAAGAGTTAAAGAGACAGTATACTATAAAATTGGTTTTCTCTATCCAATTACTTCTTTTACTAGCTGCAGAGTATAAAATGTATGAGATTTGCTTTTTTAAGGTTTATTTGTGTATTTGAAATAGCTGATTTAGTGTTTTAAAGCCACAACCTAATCAAATGGATTGGGCTTGCAGGTAAAATCAGATCTTATAACTTTATCACATTGTGTACATAGACTTGCTTCTTTACTTTATATTTGTTCTTAAACCAATCACCAATACTTGGAGAGAACAATGGAAAATTATATTTGTATTACGTTATCTCTTCTAGAACCCGCTGGGAGTGTAATTTATTCTACTAGCTAAACCATAATTAGAAAGTGGCGCGCATCATATGTAAGGGGTGCTGCCCACAGAGAGGCGGGTCTGGTGAATTAATGAGCCGAGAGGGGCAGGGCCTTTCTTTCATTGACCAAGCAGATAAGAATGCCGGAACATGGTCCAACCAGGAGGGCGGAGATATGCAAATATTTAATGGTAACATATATTAATACATTCTGTACAAATAGGTAAATAACAAAATATATACAGTGTTTTTTAACGCAATACTTTGAATACATAATTGAAAAGGCAGCCTAAGCAAATTGGATTAAGCTATATGAAAATGAAAACATTGTAGTCGCCACAATATAAAAGTATCACGAGCTTGAGAGGTATATAAAGCATCTGAATCCTCTTTTTAGAATGGATGTGAGGGCGATCTGGCTGCGACATCTGTCACCCCATTGATCGCTAGGGTTAATTCGGCTGATCTGGTTGACTAGGCGGGTGTCCCCTCCCTCACCGCTCCATATGCGTCCCTCCCGAAGCTGTGCGCTCGGTCGCAGAGGATGGCCACTCCCGGTAGAGAAACATAGATCTTCTGTCCAAGGGTATAAGAAAAGCTGCGCTCCCCTGCTAGAACCTTCAAACAAGCTCAACGGGTCCCTTTGTAGGAGAAACGTAGGGTAGTCAAGCTCCAAGTCTGCAGACACATCCAAGTTAGGCGCTGCATGTGGCAGTATGCCTTTCTTTTGTACTTACTGTAAGCTTACTTTTTAGTTTATACATTACAAAATATTATTGTGGAAATTAGTTATCATTGGCATGTCAGTTGTTACAAAAGAGAACAGATTTTCATCTCAAGCAGTCTATAGGGTGAGCTGGAGAACAGACTTTAAATAGTGTGCCACAATATATCAGAGTGTTTTTACATCTCTTTATGATCAGCTTTTGAAACCTATAATATGCAGCTTTTTTCTGTTTCATTAAAATAATTAGTTTACTTACTTCCTCTTAGGACTGCACATATGTAGCCTCACATACATGCACACTTAGCTTTATCAGTATCATTGACAAATGCTTTGGTCCAGGAAGTATGAATAGTGAAACTTAAGAGTTGTGACTTTTTTTAAAGTTTAGGACAGAAAGGTCCAAATTGAAATACTAATGCGTGCATTTAAATTGTTATTCTAAGTATTTTTGCAATATACTTCCAATATACCTCCATTAGCAAAAATGCATCTAGTCATTTTTTTTTCCAGATTTTCAGCGTCATACGTACATATGCTGTGAAGTCCTATGCATTAGTTTTCATGCTCAGACAGCTGGTGGTGTAGTGTATTGTGTTATATAAGCCTATGCTGACTCTGAGAAGGTTTAGTGTTTGAATACTGGCGCACAGCCTTCACAGCATATGTGCATATGCCAATGAAAAGCAGTACTACCTTTTACTAGAAGCATTTTTACTAATGAAAGTACATTACAAAAATGCTTCTATTTAAAATTAAAAGCATCAATACACATTTGAATTTTGACCTTTGTATCCCTTTAATAAAGAACCAAAAAAATTATAATAAACCTGTTTGAGCTGGGGAATTGTGGGAATATTGTGCATTGTGTGTGTGTGTATATACATATATATATATATATATATATATTGTATATATATGTATGTGTGTATTTTACTGTAAAATAGCTCATTATGTATTTTGATTAACTTTTTTATTAAAATAAACGTGCTTTTAAGTTTGGGGCTCCATTACATATGAGGCGTCGCCCGCAAAAGCCGTCAACGCCGGTTTTTACGCGATTTTGTTATTACATATACGGCGTAGCATTAAAGTTACGCACGTATATTTCCCCCTTCGCCCGCATTTTTTACTCTCATAGACTAACGTAGAACTGGCGCGCAATTCGGTATCCAAAATACAGGGTAAGGACTTACGCGCGAAGAATTGAGAAAATCTACCCCATTATTATCTCGCCACACATTGCAGGCGCAGCAACCCTTGCACTGACTAAAAAAGCAACATAACTCCCTGGAAGCCTTAACAAACACATACATTTAAGCAGCATCTCAAAGAGTTAAAGAGACAGTATACTATAAAATTGGTTTTCTCTATCCAATTACTTCTTTTACTAGCTGCAGAGTATAAAATGTATGAGATTTGCTTTTTTAAGGTTTATTTGTGTATTTGAAATAGCTGATTTAGTGTTTTAAAGCCACAACCTAATCAAATGGATTGGGCTTGCAGGTAAAATCAGATCTTATAACTTTATCACATTGTGTACATAGACTTGCTTCTTTACTTTATATTTGTTCTTAAACCAATCACCAATACTTGGAGAGAACAATGGAAAATTATATTTGTATTACGTTATCTCTTCTAGAACCCGCTGGGAGTGTAATTTATTCTACTAGCTAAACCATAATTAGAAAGTGGCGCGCATCATATGTAAGGGGTGCTGCCCACAGAGAGGCGGGTCTGGTGAATTAATGAGCCGAGAGGGGCAGGGCCTTTCTTTCATTGACCAAGCAGATAAGAACGCCGGAACATGGTCCAACCAGGAGGGCGGAGATATGCAAATATTTAATGGTAACATATATTAATACATTCTGTACAAATAGGTAAATAACAAAATATATACAGTGTTTTTTAACGCAATACTTTGAATACATAATTGAAAAGGCAGCCTAAGCAAATTGGATTAAGCTATATGAAAATGAAAACATTGTAGTCGCCACAATATAAAAGTATCACGAGATTGAGAGGTATATAAAGCATCTGAATCCTCTTTTTAGAATGGATGTGAGGGCGATCTGGCTGCGACATCTGTCACCCCATTGATCGCTAGGGTTAATTCGGCTGATCTGGTTGACTAGGCGGGTGTCCCCTCCCTCACCGCTCCATATGCATCCCTCCCGAAGCTGTGCGCTCGGTCGCAGAGAAAGGCCACTCCCGTTAGAGAAACATAGATCTTCTGTCCAAGGGTATAAGAAAAGCTGCGCTCCCCTGCTAGAACCTTCAAACAACCTCAACGGGTCCCTTTGTAGGAGGAACGTAGGGTAGTCAAGCTCCAAGTCTGCAGACACATCCAAGTTAGGCGCTGCATGTGGCAGTATGCCTTTCTTTTGTACTTACTGTAAGCTTACTTTTTAGTTTATACATTACAAAATATTATTGTGGAAATCAGTTATAATTGGCATGTCAGTTGTTACAAAAGAGAACAGATTTTCATCTCAAGCAGTCTATAGGGTGAGCTGGAGAACAGACTTTAAATAGTGTGCCACAATATATCAGAGTGTTTTTACATCTCTTTATGATCAGTTTTGAAACCTATAATATGCAGCTTTTTTCTGTTTCATTAAAATAATTAGTTTACTTACTTCCTCTTAGGACTGCACATATGTAGCCTCACATACATGCACACTTAGCTTTATCAGTATCATTGACAAATGCTTTGGTCCAGGAAGTATGAATAGTGAAACTTAAAAGTTGTGACTTTTTTTAAAGTTTAGGACAGAAAGGTCCAAATTGAAATACTAATGCGTGCATTTAAATTGTTATTCTAAGTATTTTTGCAATATACTTCCAATATACCTCCATTAGCAAAAATGCATCTAGTCATTTTTTTTTCCAGATTTTCAGCGTCATACGTACATATGCTGTGAAGTCCTATGCATTAGTTTTCATGCTCAGACAGCTGGTGGTGTAGTGTATTGTGTTATATAAGCCTCTGCTGACTCTGAGAAGGTTTAGTGTTTGAATACTGGCGCACAGCCTTCACAGCATATGTGCATATGCCAATGAAAAGCAGTACTACCTTTTACTAGAAGCATTTTTACTAATGAAAGTACATTACAAAAATGCTTCTATTTAAAATTAAAAGCATCAATACACATTTGAATTTTGACCTTTGTATCCCTTTAATAAAGAACCAAAAAAATTATAATAAACCTGTTTGAGCTGGGGAATTGTGGGAATATTGTGCATTGTGTGTGTGTGTATATACATATATATATATATATATATTGTATATATATGTATGTGTGTATTTTACTGTAAAATAGCTCATTATGTATTTTGATTAACTTTTTTATTAAAATAAACGTGCTTTTAAGTTTGGGGCTCCATTACATATGAGGCGTCGCCCGCAAAAGCCGTCAACGCCGGTTTTTACGCGATTTTGTTATTACATATACGGCGTAGCATTAAAGTTACGCACGTATATTTCCCCCTTCGCCCGCATTTTTTACTCTCATAGACTAACGTAGAACTGGCGCGCAATTCGGTATCCAAAATACAGGGTAAGGACTTACGCGCGAAGAATTGAGAAAATCTACCCCATTATTATCTTGCCACACATTGCAGGCGCAGCAACCCTTGCACTGACTAAAAAAGCAACATAACTCCCTGGAAGCCTTAACAAACACATACATTTAAGCAGCATCTCAAAGAGTTAAAGAGACAGTATACTATAAAATTGGTTTTCTCTATCCAATTACTTCTTTTACTAGCTGCAGAGTATAAAATGTATGAGATTTGCTTTTTTAAGGTTTATTTGTGTATTTGAAATAGCTGATTTAGTGTTTTAAAGCCACAACCTAATCAAATGGATTGGGCTTGCAGGTAAAATCAGATCTTAGAACTTTATCACATTGTGTACATAGACTTGCTTCTTTACTTTATATTTGTTCTTAAACCCATCACCAATACTTGGAGAGAACAATGGAAAATTATATTTGTATTACGTTATCTCTTCTAGAACCCGCTGGGAGTGTAATTTATTCTACTAGCTAAACCATAATTTGAAAGTGGCGCACATCATATGTAAGGGGTGCTGCCCACAGAGAGGCGGGTCTGGTGAATTAATGAGCCGAGAAGGGCAGGGCCTTTCTTTCATTGACCAAGCAGATAAGAACGCCGGAACATGGTCCAACCAGGAGGGCGGAGATATGCAAATATTTAATGGTAACATACATTAATACATTCTGTACAAATAGGTAAATAACAAAATATATACAGTGTTTTTTAACGCAATACTTTGAATACATAATTGAAAAGGCAGCCTAAGCAAATTGGATTAAGCTATATGAAAATGAAAACATTGTAGTCGCCACAATATAAAAGTATCACGAGCTTGAGAGGTATATAAAGCATCTGAATCCTCTTTTTAGAATGGATGTGAGGGCGATCTGGCTGCGACATCTGTCACCCCATTGATCGCTAGGGTTAATTCGGCTGATCTGGTTGACTAGGCGGGTGTCCCCTTCCTCCCTCACCGCTCCATATGCGTCCCTCCCGAAGCTGTGCGCTCGGTCGCAGAGGATGGCCACTCCCGGTAGAGAAACATAGATCTTCTGTCCAAGGGTATAAGAAATGCTGCTCTCCCCTGCTAGAACCTTCAAACAAGCTCAACGGGTCCCTTTGTAGGAGAAACGTAGGGTAGTCAAGCTCCAAGTCTGCAGACACATCCAAGTTAGGCGCTGCATGTGGCAGTATGCCTTTCTTTTGTACTTACTGTAAGCTTACTTTTTAGTTTATACATTACAAAATATTATTGTGGAAATTAGTTATCATTGGCATGTCAGTTGTTACAAAAGAGAACACATTTTCATCTCAAGCAGTCTATAGGGTGAGCTGGAGAACAGACTTTAAATAGTGTGCCACAATATATCAGAGTGTTTTTACATCTCTTTATGATCAGTTTTGAAACCTATAATATGCAGCTTTTTTCTGTTTCATTAAAATAATTAGTTTACTTACTTCCTCTTAGGACTGCACATATGTAGCCTCACATACATGCACACTTAGCTTTATCAGTATCATTGACAAATGCTTTGGTCCAGGAAGTATGAATAGTGAAACTTAAAAGTTGTGACTTTTTTTAAAGTTTAGGACAGAAAGGTCCAAATTGAAATACTAATGCGTGCATTTAAATTGTTATTCTAAGTATTTTTGCAATATACTTCCAATATACCTCCATTAGCAAAAATGCATCTAGTCATTTTTTTTTCCAGATTTTCAGCGTCATACGTTCATATGCTGTGAAGTCCTATGCATTAGTTTTCATGCTCAGACAGCTGGTGGTGTAGTGTATTGTGTTATATAAGCCTCTGCTGACTCTGAGAAGGTTTAGTGTTTGAATACTGGAGCACAGCCTTCACAGCATATGTGCATATGCCAATGAAAAGCAGTACTACCTTTTACTAGAAGCATTTTTACTAATGAAAGTACATTACAAAAATGCTTCTATTTAAAATTAAAAGCATCAATATACATTTGAATTTTGACCTTTGTATCCCTTTAATAAAGAACCAAAAAAAATATAATAAACCTGTTTGAGCTGGGGAATTGTGGGAATATTGTGCATTGTGTGTGTGTGTATATACATATATATATATATATATTGTATATATATGTATGTGTGTATTTTACTGTAAAATAGCTCATTATGTATTTTGATTAACTTTTTTATTAAAATAAACGTGCTTTTAAGTTTGGGGCTCCATTACATATGAGGCGTCGCCCGCAAAAGCCGTCAACGCCGGTTTTTACGCGATTTTGTTATTACATATACGGCGTAGCATTAAAGTTACGCACGTATATTTCCCCCTTTCGCCCGCATTTTTTACTCTCATAGACTAACGTAGAACTGGCGCGCAATTCGGTATCCAAAATACAGGGTAAGGACTTACGCGCGAAGAATTGAGAAAATCTACCCCATTATTATCTTGCCACACATTGCAGGCGCAGCAACCCTTGCACTGACTAAAAAAGCAACATAACTCCCTGGAAGCCTTAACAAACACATACATTTAAGCAGCATCTCAAAGAGTTAAAGAGACAGTATACTATAAAATTGGTTTTCTCTATCCAATTACTTCTTTTACTAGCTGCAGAGTATAAAATGTATGAGATTTGCTTTTTTAAGGTTTATTTGTGTATTTGAAATAGCTGATTTAGTGTTTTAAAGCCACAACCTAATCAAATGGATTGGGCTTGCAGGTAAAATCAGATCTTATAACTTTATCACATTGTGTACATAGACTTGCTTCTTTACTTTATATTTGTTCTTAAACCAATCACCAATACTTGGAGAGAACAATGGAAAATTATATTTGTATTACTTTATCTCTTCTAGAACCCGCTGGGAGTGTAATTTATTCTACTAGCTAAACCATAATTAGAAAGTGGCGCACATCATATGTAAGGGGTGCTGCCCACAGAGAGGCGGGTCTGGTGAATTAATGAGCCGAGAGGGGCAGGGCCTTTCTTTCATTGACCAAGCAGATAAGAATGCCGGAACATGGTCCAACCAGGAGGGCGGAGATATGCAAATATTTAATGGTAACATATATTAATACATTCTGTACAAATAGGTAAATAACAAAATATATACAGTGTTTTTTAACGCAATACTTTGAATACATAATTTTAATAGGCAGCCTAAGCAAATTGGATTAAGCTATATGAAAATGAAAACATTGTAGTCGCCACAAAACAAAAGTATCACGAGCTTGAGAGGTATATAAAGCATCTGAATCCTCTTTTTAGAATGGATGTGAGGGCGATCTGGCTGCGACATCTGTCACCCCATTGATCGCTAGGGTTAATTCGGCTGATCTGGTTGACTAGGGGGGTGTCCCCTTCCTCCCTCACCGCTCCATATGCGTCCCTCCCGAAGCTGTGCGCTCGGTCGCAGAGGATGGCCACTCCCGGTAGAGAAACATAGATCTTCTGTCCAAGGGTATAAGAAAAGCTGCGCTCCCCTGCTAGAACCTTCAAACAAGCTCAACGGGTCCCTTTGTAGGAGAAACGTAGGGTAGTCAAGCTCCAAGTCTGCAGACACATCCAAGTTAGGCGCTGCATGTGGCAGTATGCCTTTCTTTTGTACTTACTGTAAGCTTACTTTTTAGTTTATACATTACAAAATATTATTGTGGAAATTAGTTATCATTGGCATGTCAGTTGTTACAAAAGAGAACACATTTTCATCTCAAGCAGTCTATAGGGTGAGCTGGAGAACAGACTTTAAATAGTGTGCCACAATATATCAGAGTGTTTTTACATCTCTTTATGATCAGCTTTTGAAACCTATAATATGCAGCTTTTTTCTGTTTCATTAAAATAATTAGTTTACTTACTTCCTCTTAGGACTGCACATATGTAGCCTCACATACATGCACACTTAGCTTTATCAGTATCATTGACAAATGCTTTGGTCCAGGAAGTATGAATAGTGAAACTTAAAAGTTGTGACTTTTTTTAAAGTTTAGGACAGAAAGGTCCAAATTGAAATACTAATGCGTGCATTTAAATTGTTATTCTAAGTATTTTTGCAATATACTTCCAATATACCTCCATTAGCAAAAATGCATCTAGTCATTTTTTTTTCCAGATTTTCAGCGTCATACGTTCATATGCTGTGAAGTCCTATGCATTAGTTTTCATGCTCAGACAGCTGGTGGTGTAGTGTATTGTGTTATATAAGCCTCTGCTGACTCTGAGAAGGTTTAGTGTTTGAATACTGGCGCACAGCCTTCACAGCATATGTGCATATGCCAATGAAAAGCAATACTACCTTTTACTAGAAGCATTTTTACTAATGAAAGTACATTACAAAAATGCTTCTATTTAAAATTAAAAGCATCAATATACATTTGAATTTTGACCTTTGTATCCCTTTAATAAAGAAACAAAAAAATTATAATAAACCTGTTTGAGCTGGGGAATTGTGGGAATATTGTGCATTGTGTGTGTGTGTGTATATACATATATATATATATATATATATATATATATATATATATATATATATATATATATATATATATATTGTATATATATGTATGTGTGTATTTTACTGTAAAATAGCTCATTATGTATTTTGATTAACTTTTTTATTAAAATAAACGTGCTTTTAAGTTTGGGGCTCCATTACATATGAGGCGTCGCCCGCAAAAGCCGTCAACGCCGGTTTTTACGCGATTTTGTTATTACATATACGGCGTAGCATTAAAGTTACGCACGTATATTTCCCCCTTCGCCCGCATTTTTTACTCTCATAGACTAACGTAGAACTGGCGCACAATTCGGTATCCAAAATACAGGGTAAGGACTTACGCACGAAGAATTGAGAAAATCTACCCCATTATTATCTCGCCACACATTGCAGGCGCAGCAACCCTTGCACTGACTAAAAAAGCAACATAACTCCCTGGAAGCCTTAACAAACACATACATTTAAGCAGCATCTCAAAGAGTTAAAGAGACAGTATACTATAAAATTGGTTTTCTCTATCCAATTACTTCTTTTACTAGCTGCAGAGTATAAAATGTATGAGATTTGCTTTTTTAAGGTTTATTTGTGTATTTGAAATAGCTGATTTAGTGTTTTAAAGCCACAACCTAATCAAATGGATTGGGCTTGCAGGTAAAATCAGATCTTATAACTTTATCACATTGTGTACATAGACTTGCTTCTTTACTTTATATTTGTTCTTAAACCCATCACCAATACTTGGAGAGAACAATAGAAAATTATATTTGTATTACGTTATCTCTTCTAGAACCCGCTGGGAGTGTAATTTATTCTACTAGCTAAACCATAATTAGAAAGTGGCGCACATCATATGTAAGGGGTGCTGCCCACAGAGAGGCGGGTCTGGTGAATTAATGAGCCGAGAAGGGCAGGGCCTTTCTTTCATTGATCAAGCAGATAAGAACGCCGGAACATGGTCCAACCAGGAGGGCGGAGATATGCAAATATTTAATGGTAACATACATTAATACATTCTGTACAAATAGGTAAATAACAAAATATATACAGTGTTTTTTAACGCAATACTTTGAATACATAATTGAAAAGGCAGCCTAAGCAAATTGGATTAAGCTATATGAAAATGAAAACATTGTAGTTGCCACAATATAAAAGTATCACGAGATTGAGAGGTATATAAAGCATCTGAATCCTCTTTTTAGAATGGATGTGAGGGCGATCTGTCTGCGACATCTGTCACCCCATTGATCGCTAGGGTTAATTCGGCTGATCTGGTTGACTAGGCGGGTGTCCCCTCCCTCACCGCTCCATATGCGTCCCTCCCGAAGCTGTGCGCTCGGTCGCAGAGGATGGCCACTCCCGGTAGAGAAACATAGATCTTCTGTCCAAGGGTATAAGAAATGCTGCGCTCCCCTGCTAGAACCTTCAAACAAGCTCAACGGGTCCCTTTGTAGGAGAAACATAGGGTAGTCAAGCTCCAAGTCTGCAGACACATCCAAGTTAGGCGCTGCATGTGGCAGTATGCCTTTCTTTTGTACTTACTGTTAGCTTACTTTTTAGTTTATACATTACAAAATATTATTGTGGAAATAAGTTATAATTGGCATGTCAGTTGTTACAAAAGAGAACACATTTTCATCTCAAGCAGTGTATAGGGTGAGCTGGAGAACAGACTTTAAATAGTGTGCCACAATATATCAGAGTGTTTTTACATCTCTTTATGATCAACTTTTGAAACTTATGATATGCAGCTTTTTTCTTTCATTAAAATAATTAGTTTACTTACTTCCTCTTAGGACTGCACATATGTAGCCTCACATACATGCACACTTAGCTTTATCAGTATCATTGACAAATGCTTTGGTCCAGGAAGTATGAATAGTGAAACTTAAAAGTTGTGACTTTTTTTAAAGTTTAGGACAGAAAGGTCCAAATTGAAATACTAATGCGTGCATTTAAATTGTTATTCTAAGTATTTTTGCAATATACTTCCAATATACCTCCATTAGCAAAAATGCATCTAGTCATTTTTTTTTCCAGATTTTCAGCGTCATACGTACATATGCTGTGAAGTCCCATGCACTAGTTTTCATGTTCAGAGAGCTAGTGGTGTAGTGTATTGTGTTATATAAGCCTCTGCTGACTCTGAGAAGGTTTAGTGTTTGAATACTGGCGCACAGCCTTCACAGCATATGTGCATATGCCAATGAAAAGCAATACTACCTTTTACTAAAAGTATTTTTACTAATGAAAGTACATTACAAAAATGCTTCTATTTAAAATTAAAAGCATCAATACACATTTGAATTTTGACCTTTGTATCCCTTTAATAAAGAACCAAAAAAATTATAATAAACCTATTTGAGCTGGGGAATTGTGGGAATATTGTGCATTGTGTGTGTGTGTGTATGTGTATATATATATATATATATATATATATATATATATATATATACACTGTATATATATGTATGTGTGTATTTTACTGTAAAATAGCTCATTATGGCCTAGATTTAGAGTTCGGCGGTAAAAGGGCTGTTAACGCTCCGCGGGTTTTTTTCTGGCCGCACCATAAATTTAACTCTGGTATCGAGAGTTCAAACAAATGCTGCGTTAGGCTCCAAAAAAGGAGCGTAGAGCATTTTTACCGCAAATGCAACTCTCGATACCAGAGTTGCTTACGGACGCGGCCGGCCTCAAAAACGTGCTCGTGCACGATTCTCCCATAGGAAACAATGGGGCTGTTTGAGCTGAAAAAAAACCTAACACCTGCAAAAAAGCAGCGTTCAGCTCCTAACGCAGCCCCATTGTTTCCTATGGGGAAACACTTCCTACGTCTGCACCTAACACCCTAACATGTACCCCGAGTCTAAACACCCCTAACCTTACACTTATTAACTCCTAATCTGCCGCCCCCGCTATCGCTGACCCCTGCATTACACTTTTAACCCCTAATCTGCCGCTCCGTAAACCGCCGCCACCTACGTTATCCCTATGTACCCCTAATCTGCTGCCCTAACATCGCCGACCCCTATGTTATATTTATTAACCCCTAATCTGCCCCCCACAACGTCGCCGACACCTGCCTACACTTATTAACCCCTAATCTGCCGAGCGGACCTGAGCGCTACTATAATAAAGTTATTAACCCCTAATCCGCCTCACTAACCCTATCATAAATAGTATTAACCCCTAATCTGCCCTCCCTAACATCGCCGACACCTACCTTCAATTATTAACCCCTAATCTGCCGACCGGAGCTCACCGCTATTCTAATAAATGTATTAACCCCTAAAGCTAAGTCTAACCCTAACACTAACACCCCCCTAAGTTAAATATAATTTTTATCTAACGAAATAAATTAACTCTTATTAAATAAATGATTCCTATTTAAAGCTAAATACTTACCTGTAAAATAAATCCTAATATAGCTACAATATAAATTATAATTATATTATAGCTATTTTAGGATTAATATTTATTTTACAGGCAACTTTGTAATTATTTTAACCAGGTACAATAGCTATTAAATAGTTAAGAACTATTTAATAGTTACCTAGTTAAAATAATAACAAATTTACCTGTAAAATAAATCCTAACCTAAGATATAATTAAACCTAACACTACCCTATCAATAAAATAATTAAATAAACTACCTACAATTACCTACAATTAACCTAACACTACACTATCAATAAATTAATTAAACACAATTGCTACAAATAAATAAAATTAAATAAACTATCTAAAGTACAAAAAATAAAAAAGAACTAAGTTACAGAAAATAATAAAATATTTACAAACATAAGAAAAATATTACAACAATTTTAAACTAATTACACCTACTCTAAGCCCCCTAATAAAATAACAAAGCCCCCCAAAATAAAAAATTCCCTACCCTATTCTAAAATACAAATATTACAAGCTCTTTTACCTTACCAGCCCTGAACAGGGCCCTTTGCGGGGCATGCCCCAAGAATTTCAGCTCTTTTGCCTGTAAAAAAAAACATACAATACCCCCCCCCCCAACATTACAACCCACCACCCACATACCCCTAATCTAACCCAAACCCCCCTTAAATAAACCTAACACTACCCCCCTGATGATCTTCCTACCTTGTCTTCACCATGCCAGGTTCACCGATCCGTCCTGGCTCCAAGATCTTCATCCAACCCAAGCGGGGGCTAGACATCCACTGAAGAAGTCCAGAAGAGGGTCCAAAGTCTTCCTCCTATCCGGCAAGAAGAGGACATCCGGACCGGCAAACATCTTCTCCAAGCGGCATCTTCTATCTTCTTCCATCCGATGACGACCGGCTCCATCTTGAAGACCTCCAGCGCGGATCCATCCTCTTCTTCCGACGACTAGACGACGAATGACGGTTCCTTTAAGGGACGTCATCCAAGATGGCGTCCCTCGAATTCCGATTGGCTGATAGGATTCTATCAGCCAATCGGAATTAAGGTAGGAATTTTCTGATTGGCTGATGGAATCAGCCAATCAGAATCAAGTTCAATCCGATTGGCTGATCCAATCAGCCAATCAGATTGAGCTCGCATTCTATTGGCTGATCGGAACAGCCAATAGAATGCGAGCTCAATCTGATTGGCTGATTGGATCAGCCAATCGGATTGAACTATATTCTGATTGGCTGATTCCATCAGCCAATCAGAAAATTCCTACCTTAATTCCGATTGGCTGATAGAATCCTATCAGCCAATCGGAATTCGAGGGACGCCATCTTGGATGACGTCCCTTAAAGGAACCGTCATTCGTCGTCTAGTCGTCGGAAGAAGAGGATGGATCCGCGCTGGAGGTCTTCAAGATGGAGCCGGTCGTCATCGGATGGAAGAAGATAGAAGATGCCGCTTGGAGAAGATGTTTGCCGGTCCGGATGTCCTCTTCTTGCCGGATAGGAGGAAGACTTTGGACCCTCTTCTGGACTTCTTCAGTGGATGTCTAGCCCCCGCTTGGGTTGGATGAAGATCTTGGAGCCAGGACGGATCGGTGAACCTGGCATGGTGAAGACAAGGTAGGAAGATCATCAGGGGGGTAGTGTTAGGTTTATTTAAGGGGGGTTTGGGTTAGATTAGGGGTATGTGGGTGGTGGGTTGTAATGTTGGGGGGGGGGTATTGTATGTTTTTTTTTACAGGCAAAAGAGCTGAAATTCTTGGGGCATGCCCCGCAAAGGGCCCTGTTCAGGGCTGGTAAGGTAAAAGAGCTTGTAATATTTGTATTTTAGAATAGGGTAGGGAATTTTTTATTTTGGGGGGCTTTGTTATTTTATTAGGGGGCTTAGAGTAGGTGTAATTAGTTTAAAATTGTTGTAATATTTTTCTTATGTTTGTAAATATTTTATTATTTTCTGTAACTTAGTTCTTTTTTATTTTTTGTACTTTAGATAGTTTATTTAATTTTATTTATTTGTAGCAATTGTGTTTAATTAATTTATTGATAGTGTAGTGTTAGGTTAATTGTAGGTAATTGTAGGTAGTTTATTTAATTATTTTATTGATAGGGTAGTGTTAGGTTTAATTATATCTTAGGTTAGGATTTATTTTACAGGTAAATTTGTTATTATTTTAACTAGGTAACTATTAAATAGTTCTTAACTATTTAATAGCTATTGTACCTGGTTAAAATAATTACAAAGTTGCCTGTAAAATAAATATTAATCCTAAAATAGCTATAATATAATTATAAATTATATTGTAGCTATATTAGGATTTATTTTACAGGTAAGTATTTAGCTTTAAATAGGAATTATTTATTTAATAAGAGTTAATTTATTTCGTTAGATAAAAATTATATTTAACTTAGGGGGGTGTTAGTGTTAGGGTTAGACTTAGCTTTAGGGGTTAATACATTTATTAGAATAGCGGTGAGCTCCGATCGGAAGATTAGGGGTTAATAATTGAAGGTAGGTGTCGGCGATGTTAGGGAGGGCAGATTAGGGGTTAATACTATTTATGATAGGGTTAGTGAGGCGGATTAGGGGTTAATAACTTTATTATAGTAGCGCTCAGGTCCGCTCGGCAGATTAGGGGTTAATAAGTGTAGGTAGGTGTCGGCGACGTTGTGGGGGGCAGATTAGGGGTTAATAAATATAACATAGGGGTCGGCGATGTTAGGGGTAGCAGATTAGGGGTACATAGGGATAACGTAGGTGGCGGCGATTTGCGGTCGGAAGATTAGGGGTTAATTATTTTAAGTAGCTTGCGGCGACGTTGTGGGGGGCAAGTTAGGGGTTAATAGATATAATACAGGGGTCGGCGGTGTTAGGGGCAGCAGATTAGGGGTACATAAGTATAACGTAGGTGGCGGTCGGCAGATTAGGGGTTAAAATTTTTAATCGAGTGGCGGCGATGTGGGGGGACCTCGGTTTAGGGGTACATAGGTAGTTTATGGGTGTTAGTGTACTTTAGGGTACAGTAGTTAAGAGCTTTATAAACCGGCGTTAGCCAGAAAGCTCTTAACTCCTGCTATTTTCAGGCGGCTGGAATCTTGTCGTTAGAGCTCTAACGCTCACTGCAGAAACGACTCTAAATACCGGCGTTAGGAAGATCCCATTGAAAAGATAGGCTACGCAAATGGCGTAGGGGGATCTGCGGTATGGAAAAGTCGCGGCTGTAAAGTGAGCGTTAGACCCTTTAATCACTGACTCCAAATACCAGCGGGCGCCCAAAACCAGCGTTAGGAGCCTCTAACGCTGGTTTTGACGGCTACCGCCGAACTCTAAATCTAGCCGTATGTATTTTGATTAACTTTTTTATTAAAATAAATGTGTTTTTAAGTTTGGGGCTCTATTACATATGAGGCGTCGCCCGCAAAAGCCGGCAACGCAGATTTTTACGCGATTTTGTTATTACATATACGGCGTAGCATTAAAGTTACGCACGTATATTTCCCCCTTCGCCCGCATTTTTTACTCTCATAGACTAATGCAGAACTGGCGCGCAATTCGGTATCCAAAATACAGCGTAAGGACTTACGCGCGAAGAATTGAGAAAATCTACACATTGCAGGCGCAGCAACCCTTGCACTGACTAAAAAAGCAACATAACTCCCTGGAAGCCTTAACAAACACATACATTTAAGCAGCATCTCAAAGAGTTAAAGAGACAGTATACTATAAAATTGGTTTTCTCTATCCAATTACTTCTTTTACTAGCTGCAGAGTATAAAATGTATGAGATTTGCTTTTTTAAGGTTTATTTGTGTATTTGAAATAGCTGATTTAGGCCTAGATTTAGAGTTCGGCGGTAGCCGTCAAAACCAGCGTTAGAGGCTCCTAACGCTGGTTTTGGCCGCCCGCTGGTATTTGGAGTCAGTGATTAAAGGGTCTAACGCTCACTTTACAGCCGCGACTTTTCCATACCGCAGATCCCCCTACGCCATTTGCGTAGCCTATCTTTTCAATGGGATCTTTCTAACGCTGGTATTTAGAGTCGTTTCTGCAGTGAGCGTTAGAGCTCTAACGATAAGATTCCAGCCGCCTGAAAATAGCAGGAGTTAAGAGCTTTCTGGCTAACGCCGGTTTATAAAGCTCTTAACTACTGTACCCTAAAGTACACTAACACCCATAAACTACCTATGTACCCCTAAACCGAGGTCCCCCCACATCGCCGCCACTCGATTAAAAATTTTAACCCCTAATCTGCCGACCGCCACCTACGTTATACTTATGTACCCCTAATCTGCTGCCCCTAACCCCGCCGACCCCTATATTACATTTATTAACCCCTAATCTGCCCCCCACAACATCGCCGACACCTGCCTACACTTATTAACCCCTAATCTGCCGAGCGGACCGCACCGCTACTATAATAAAGTTATTAACCCCTAACCCGCCTCACTAACCCTATCATAAATAGTATTAACCCCTAATCTGCCCTCCCTAACATCGCCGACACCTAACTTCAATTATTAACCCCTAATCTTCCGATCGGAGCTCACCGCTATTCTAATAAATGTATTAACCCCTAAAGCTAAGTCTAACCCTAACACTAACACCCCCCTAACTTAAATATAATTTTAATCTAACGAAATAAATTAACTCTTATTAAATAAATTAATACTATTTAAAGCTAAATACTTACCTGTAAAATAAATCCTAATATAGCTACAATATAAATTATAATTATATTTTAGCTATTTTAGGATTAATATTTATTTTACAGGCAACTTGGTATTTATTTTAACTAGGTACAATAGCTATTAAATAGTTAAGAACTATTTAATAGTTACCTAGTTAAAATAATTACAAAATTACCTGTAAAATAAATCCTAACCTAAGATATAATTAAACCTAACACTACCCTATCAATAAAATAATTAAATAAACTACCTACAATTACCTACAATTAACCTAACACTACACTATCAATAAATAAATTAAATACAATTGCTACAAATAAATACAATTAAATAAACTAGCTAAAGTACAAAAAATAAAAAAGAACTAAGTTACAGAAAATAAAAAAATATTTACAAACATAAGAAAAATATTACAACAATTTTAAACTAATTACACCTACTCTAAGCCCCCTAATAAAATAACAGAGCCCCCCAAAATAAAAAATTCCCTACCCTATTCTAAATTTAAAAAGTTACAAGCTCTTTTACCTTACCAGCCCTGAACAGGGCCCTTTGCGGGGCATGCCCCAAGAAGTTCAGCTCTTTTGCCTGTAAAAGAAAACATACAATACCCCCCCCCCAACATTACAACCCACCACCCACATACCCCTAATCTAACCCAAACCACCCTTAAATAAACCTAACACTAATCCCCTGATGATCTTCCTACCTTGTCTTCACCATACCAGGTTCACCGATCCGTCCTGGCTCCGATATCTTCATCCAACCCAAGCGGGGGCTAGACATCCACTGAAGAAGTCCAGAAGAGGCTCCAAAGTCTTCATCCTATCCGGCAAGAAGAGGACATCCGGACCGGCAAACATCTTCTCCAAGCCGCATCTTCTATCTTCTTCCATCCGGTGCGGAGCGGGTCCATCTTGAAGCAGGCGACGCGGATCCATCCTCTTCTTCCGATGTCTCCCGACGAATGACGGTTCCTTTAAGGGACGTCATCCAAGATGGCGTCCCTCGAATTCCGATTGGCTGATAGGATTCTATCAGCCAATCGGAATTAAGGTAGGAATTTTCTGATTGGCTGATGGAATCAGCCAATCAGAATCTAGTTCAATCCGATTGGCCGATCCAATCAGCCAATCAGATTGAGCTCGCATTCTATTGGCTGATCGGAACAGCCAATAGAATGCGAGCTCAATCTGATTGGCTGATTGGATCAGCCAATCGGATTGAACTTGATTCTGATTGGCTGATTCCATCAGCCAATCAGAAAATTCCTACCTTAATTCCGATTGGCTGATAGAATCCTATCAGCCAATCGGAATTCGAGGGACGCCATCTTGGATGACGTCCCTTAAAGGAACCGTCATTCGTCGGGAGACATCGGAAGAAGAGGATGGATCCGCGTCGCCTGCTTCAAGATGGACCCGCTCCGCACCGGATGGAAGAAGATAGAAGATGCGGCTTGGAGAAGATGTTTGCCGGTCCGGATGTCCTCTTCTTGCCGGATAGGATGAAGACTTTGGAGCCTCTTCTGGACTTCTTCAGTGGATGTCTAGCCCCCGCTTGGGTTGGATGAAGATATCGGAGCCAGGACGGATCGGTGAACCTGGTATGGTGAAGACAAGGTAGGAAGATCATCAGGGGATTAGTGTTAGGTTTATTTAAGGGTGGTTTGGGTTAGATTAGGGGTATGTGGGTGGTGGGTTGTAATGTTGGGGGGGGGGGTATTTTATGTTTTCTTTTACAGGCAAAAGAGCTGAACTTCTTGGGGCATGCCCCGCAAAGGGCCCTGTTCAGGGCTGGTAAGGTAAAAGAGCTTGTAACTTTTTAAATTTAGAATAGGGTAGGGAATTTTTTATTTTGGGGGGCTTTGTTATTTTATTAGGGGGCTTAGAGTAGGTGTAATTAGTTTAAAATTGTTGTAATATTTTTCTTATGTTTGTAAATATTTTTTTATTTTCTGTAACTTAGTTCTTTTTTATTTTTTGTACTTTAGCTAGTTTATTTAATTGTATTTATTTGTAGCAATTGTATTTAATTTATTTATTGATAGTGTAGTGTTAGGTTAATTGTAGGTAATTGTAGGTAGTTTATTTAATTATTTTATTGATAGGGTAGTGTTAGGTTTAATTATATCTTAGGTTAGGATTTATTTTACAGGTAATTTTGTAATTATTTTAACTAGGTAACTATTAAATAGTTCTTAACTATTTAATAGCTATTGTACCTAGTTAAAATAAATACCAAGTTGCCTGTAAAATAAATATTAATCCTAAAATAGCTAAAATATAATTATAATTTATATTGTAGCTATATTAGGATTTATTTTACAGGTAAGTATTTAGCTTTAAATAGTATTAATTTATTTAATAAGAGTTAATTTATTTCGTTAGATTAAAATTATATTTAAGTTAGGGGGGTGTTAGTGTTAGGGTTAGACTTAGCTTTAGGGGTTAATACATTTATTAGAATAGCGGTGAGCTCCGATCGGCAGATTAGGGGTTAATAAGTGTAGGTAGGTGTCGGCGACGTTGTGGGGGGCAGATTAGGGGTTAATAAATATAATATAGGGGTCGGCGATGTTAGGGCAGCAGATTAGGGGTACATAGGGATAACGTAGGTTGCGGCGGTTTACGGAGCGGAAGATTAGGGGTTAAAACTGTAATGCAGGGGTCAGCGATAGCGGGGGCGGCAGATTAGGGGTTAATAAGTGTAAGGTTAGGGGTGTTTAGACTCGGGGTACATGTTAGAGTGTTAGGTGCAGACGTAGGAAGTGTTTCCCCATAGGAAACAATGGGGCTGCGTTAGGAGCTGAACGCTGCTTTTTTGCAGGTGTTAGGTTTTTTTTCAGCTCAAACAGTCCCATTGTTTCCTATGGGAGAATCGTGCACGAGAACGTTTTTGATGCCGGCCGCGTCCGTAAGCAACTCTGGTATCGAGAGTTGCATTTGCGGTAAAAATGCCCTACGCTCCTTTTTTGGAGCCTAACGCAGCATTTGTTTGAACTCTCGATACCAGAGTTAAATTTATGGTGCGGCCAGAAAAAAGCCCGCGGAGCGTTAACAGCCCTTTTACCGCCGAACTCTAAATCTAGGCCATAGTGTTTTAAAGCCACAACCTAATCAAATGGATTGGGCTTGCAGGTAAAATCAGATCTTATAACTTTATCACATTGTGTACATAGACTTGCTTCTTTACTTTATATTTGTTCTTAAACCAATCACCAATACTTGGAGAGAACAATGGAAAATTATATTTGTATTACCTTATCTCTTCTAGAACCCGCTGGGAGTGTAATTTATTCTACTGGCTAAACCATAATTAGAAAGTGGCGCACATCATATGTAAGGGGTGCTGCCCACAAAGAGGCGGGTCTGGTGAATTAATGAGCCGAGAAGGGCTGGGCCTTTCTTTCATTGACCAAGCAGATAAGAACGCCGGAACATGGTCCAACCAGGAGGGCGGAGATATGCAAATATTTAATGGTAACATACATTAATACATTCTGTACAAATAGGTAAATAACAAAATATATACAGTGTTTTTTAACGCAATACTTTGAATACATAATTGAAAAGGCAGCCTAAGCAAATTTGATTAAGCTATATGAAAATGAAAACATTGTAGTCGCCACAATATAAAAGTATCACAAGATTGAGAGGTATATAAAGCATCTGAATCATCTTTATAGAACGGATGTGAGGGCGATCTGGCTGCGACATCTGTCACCCCATTGATCGCTAGGGTTAATTTGGCTGATCTGGTTGACTAGGCGGGTGTCCCCTTCCTCCCTCACCGCTCCATATGCGTCCCTCCCGAAGCTGTGCGCTCGGTCACAGAGGATGGCCACTCCCGGTAGAGATACATAGATCTTCTGTCCAAGGGTATAAGAAAAGCTGCGCTCCCCTGCTAGAACCTTCAAACAAGCTCAACGGGACCCTTTGTAGGAGAAACGTAGGGTAGTCAAGCTCCAAGTCTCCAGCCACATCCAAGTTAGGCGCTGCATGTGGCAGTATGCCGTTCTTTTGTACTTACTGTAAGCTTAGTTTTTAGTTTATACATTACAAAATATTATTGTGGAAATTAGTTATAATTGGCATGTCAGATGTTACAAAAGAGAACAGATTTTCATCTCAAGAAGTCTATAGGGTCAACTTTAGAACAGACCTTAAATAGTGTGCCACAATATATCAGAGTGTGTGACAGACCTCTCTGTCAATACTGGAAGGGTTAACTTTGTTCAGTTTTGAGAAACTATTTTCTGAAGACAGGTTTTCTGGCATCAGTTATTGTTTACTGTAATTAAGTTTAGGTGATAAGCGTTCACCTTGTTTAATAGCCTCCAGAGATCAGACTGCCAGGTGCCAAGAAGGACTCCATTGTTTTCTTGTGTTTAATTGTTTATTTGGTTAAGTAATGTAATTCTATTGTTTCCTGTAAAAGGGCGTCTTCCCTCTATCTAATGTACTATACTCTTCCAATCCCCATCTGGTCTCCTAGGGAGTGTCAACCAGGTGGGAGACTTTCATAAATACTGGGCATATAGCCCTCAATAAAAGACATTCTGTTTTACCCTCAAGATGGAGCTTGGTCTCGTGTTTGGGGGGAAGTTACTGGGTTCGTGTGTTGCTGATCCCGTATTCAGGGCATGTTTCATCAGGTATTAACCCTTGATATCCGGTTTATACCATAACAATTGGTGGCAAGCGACGGGATGGTCCTCATCGCCCAGAAGAGCAAGTACACATCCGGACCTAATGGGAATACCGTATGAAAGGCTGAAAAGAGACACCCTTAAAGACCTGCTAGAACAAAGGGGCCGACAAGCCAGTAACCTCAGGAAGAGGGATATTATTACAATACTGACCGAGATGGACGGAGTACCAGGGCCCGAAGGAACCAATGAGCCCAGCATATCAGACAGAACCCCCGAAGAAGAAAGCTTTGACCGGGCGGTTAAAATAAGACTGGCACATTATGGCCCCAACCCGTCTGCCGAAATTATCGACCGGGTCATAGCAGCTGTGGAGGCCAAACTACTTCACCAAAGCAGCGCTGCAGCAGCCCAAGTCACAGCAACCCCAGTGGAAAAGAGAAAAGTACATTTTGCAGCTTTTAAAAACTTCTTGGAAACAGAAGGAGAGATTGATGGGTACCTTGCGGATTTTGAGAGGCAATGTGCCCTACACAAGGTACCCGCAGAGGACTGGGTCATGATATTATCCGGAAAATTATCCGGCCGGACCAGCGAGGCTTTTCGGGCCATTTCAGATGAGGAAGTCGGGATTATAATGCTGTAAAAGAGGCTCTGCTCTCATGGTATGCGATTACACCGGAGGCATACAGGAGACGGTTCAGAGACACTGTTAAACTAGCTGGAGATTCCTACATCGAGTGGGCATGTAAGGTGCACCGCACAGCAGCTCACTGGATGGCGGGGTGCCAAGCCGTATCCGGGGAAGAGGTGCTGCAGCTATTCCTGTTGGAACATTGCTTTGACAAGTTATCAGCAAGAGTTAGAGAGTGGTTTCGGGACTGTAAACCCTCCACCCTGCATGAAGCTGCTCGCCTGGCAGATGAGTATACGGATGCCTGCAAACTGGACACTGCTACCACTAAGATCCCTGCCAGAGTGGAGTACCGACCCACAGTCACCCCAGCAGCTACCAGTTGCCAACCCCCGGTGCACTGCTCTACCACACCGCCTCCAGCCACGAACTATCCTCAGACAGCCCGGTTCAACTCACGGGACTACTCACAGCCTTTTCGGTGCTTTGGATGTAAGCAACTAGGGCACAAAAGACCAGAGTGTCCCCTAAACAGAGCGAACCAAGCACAGTCCTAGAGGAGACCCGCCGGCGGAAACCCACGTAACCCTCAGCCTGCTGCCCACAGCATAGAGGAGGAAGAATGCTGGGGCATACTACATGAAGCAGACCCCGTGCAAGCTGCCCACCGGGATAACCGGCAACAGCACCGGCAACTGGTTAAAGTGAATGGGAAGGAGGTCAGTGGTCTACGGAATACTGGTGCTACCATGACCTTGCTCCAAAAGAACTTGGTGTCTGAGAACCAGCACACCGGAGACACTGTGGCTGTGAGGGTAGCAGGGGGCGCTGTGTTCCGCCTACCTATTGACCGGGTACATTTGGATTGGGGAGTGTGCGCTAGACATGTGAATGTGGGGGTCATGAAGGATTTACCAGCTGATGTTCTCCTTGGAAATGACTTGGCCCCCCTGGTTTCTGCCTATGCTCTGATGGGTCCCGCTGATGTTAACACTGTGACTACCTGTGCCCAGACCCGTGCCATTGAGACCGACCCACCTGCTGCTGAGACCCAGGTAAGACTCTCTCCCCCGACTTGTACCCTAGATCAGGCCCCCTTAGGCTGGGATACCCCAGAGACGTACGGGAGGGAAACCCAGGAGGATCTGACCCTTCAGAAGTATAGGGCTAGGGCAGATGCTGGAGAAGGGGGGGTAGATGGGGAACGTTATGAGTGGGTGGGGGATAGGCTATATAGAATCCCTAAACCTTCCCAGAAAAGTACTGTCCCTCCACAGAATCGGCAGCTGGTGGTGCCTGCAAAATACTGGCAAGAGATTCTGCGGATTGGGCATGATGTACCATTAGCTGGACATCTAGGGTCCCACCGCACAGCTCATAGGATCACCCAAAATTTCTTCTGGCCCAATTTTAACCGAGATGTGCGGGTATATTGTAGTACTTGTGACACCTGTCAACGGGTGGGTAAGCGGGGGGATCACCCAAAAGCTAGGCTTATGTCTATGCCTATCATTGGGGAACCCTTTTCCCGCATAGCCGTTGACATTGTGGGTCCACTGGCCAGAGCTAGTCCATCAGGTAAGAAGTATATTCTCACCGTGGTGGACTATGCCACTCGTTACCCAGAGGCAGTAGCACTGTCTAATATAGAGGCAGAGACAGTAGCTGATGCCCTGGTTAAGGTTTTTACTAGGGTCGGGTTCCCTAAGGAGATTTTCCCCGATCAGGGGACCCAGTTTACCGCTGTGCTCACCCAGCAGCTGTGGAAGGTGTGCGGCATTAAACCGCTGCTCAGTTCGCCTTATCACCCACAGACTAACGGTCTCTGCGAGTGCTTTAATGGGACCCTGAAACAGATGCTGAGGACCTTTACTGACGCTTGCAGAGACTGGGAGCGGTTCCTGCCTCATCTGTTATTTGCGTACAGAGAGGTGCCCCAGGAATCTACTGGGTGCTCTCCCTTTGAGTTACTCTATGGGAGAAGGGTCCGCGGACCCCTGGATCTCATTAGAGGACACTGGGAGGGAGAGACAGAGCAGGAGGGTATCCCCATAGTACCATATGTCCTGGAACTCCGGGACCACATGGAGAAACTGTCCCTGATGGTAAGGGAGAATCTCCAGGTGGCCCAGGGGAAACAGAAGAGGTGGTACGATCGGGGTGCCCGGCAGCAGGTCTTCCAGGTTGGACAGAAAGTTTTGGTGCTCAAGCCTGTGAGGACAAACAAGATGCAAGCATCTTGGCAGGGCCCGTATAAGGTGGTAGCTCAGGTGTGTGATACTACCTATATTATAGCCACCTGTGTAGATGAAAGGATCCAGCGATCCTTTCATGTGAACATGCTGAAGTATCAGGAGAGCCCAGAGGATGTTGCTGCAGTGTGTGCCCTGGCTGCAGACGACCCAGAGAATTTACCCCTGCCCGACTTACTAGAGAAGGACCCCCAGACTGACCTCACTAGTCTTGTGCAGCTAGGGGACCGGTTGAGCCCTACAGAAAAGGTACAGGCAAGACAGCTTCTGTGGGAGAAGCAGGCGACGTTCTCCCCAGAGCCTGGATACACTACCATAGCTGTACATAAGGTAGATACCCCCGGACAGAATCCCCTGCGACAGCCCCCCTACCGTATCCCCGAAGCAGTCCGAGAAGGAATGCGGAAGGTGATACAGGAGATGGCTCGTCTGGGAGTCATCGAACACTCCGATAGCCCTTGGGCTTAGCCTGTAGTCCTGGTACCTAAGAAAGATGGGACCACCCAGTTCTGTGTGGACTACAGGCGGCTCAACGAAAGGACCACCACTGACGCCTACCCGATGCCCCGGGTAGACAAATTACTAGACTGTATTGCTAGGGGACGCTATCTCACCACCATAGACCTGTGTAAGGGCTATTGGCAGATTCCCCTGGCCAAGGATGCTATCCCCAAGTCGGCATTTGTGACCCCATTTGGCCTGTACCAGTTTAAGGTCATGCCCTTTGGGATGAAGAATGCTCCGGCTACCTTCCAGCATATGGCTTCCAGGAATTCACTTGTGCCTACCTGGACGACATTGCGGTCTACAGTGAGTCCTGGGAGGAACACCTAATCCATGTAGGGGTGGTTCTGGACCAGATTCGGGCCGCTGGCCTGACTTTGAAACCAGACAAGTGCCATCTAGGTATGGCTGAAGTACAGTACTTGGGTCACCGAGTGGGGTCTGGGAGCCAGAGACCAGAGCCAGCCAAGGTAGAGGCTGTGGCTAACTGGCCCACACCTATCACTAAGACCCAAGTGCTAGCCTTCCTGGGGATGGCCGGTTATAACCGATGTTTTGTCTCGGACTACAGTACGATCGCCAAGCCCCTGACTGACCTGACTAAAAAGAACCTTCCTAAACAGGTCCTGTGGTCTCCAGCTTGTGAAGCCGTGTTTCAGGCACTGAAGCAGGCTCTTGTGAATGCCCCTGTCTTGGCTGCCCCAGTCCCTAACAAACGTTTTCTCATTCATACAGATGCTTCCATGTATGGACTGGGGGCTGTGCTGAGCCAAGTCGGGGAGGATGGAGGAGAGCACCCTGTCGCATACTTAAGCAGAAAGTTGTTACCTCGAGAAGTAAGTTATGCGGCAGTAGAGAAGGAATGTTTAGTCCTGGTCTGGGCACTGAAGAAGTTGAACCCTAATTTATATGGACAGGAATTCTCTCTCGTAACGGACCACAATCCCTTAGTTTGGCTTAACTGGGTTTAAGGAGACAATGGTAGATTGCTGCGGTGGAGTTTAGCCCTCCAACCCTATAACCTCACCATCAGCTACCGGCCCGGTAAGCAAAACGGGAATGCAGATGGACTGTCCCGGCAAACTGACATTCCTACCACCTCCTAGTCCGGTCATCCCCAAGTTAACCCGCCAAAGGGTCAAGCCGGGTCTGCCGGAGTGTCCCACCAGGAGGGAGCCATGTGACAGACCCCTCTGTCAGTACTGGAAGGGTTAACTTTTTTCAGTTGTGAGAAACTATTTTCTGAAGACAGGTTTCCTGGCATCAGCTATTGTTTACTGTAATTAAGTTTAGGTGATAAGCGTTCACCTTGTTTAATCACCTCCAGAGATCAGACTGCCAGGTGCCAAGAAGGACTCCATTGTTTTCTTGTGTTTAATTGTTTATTTGGTTGAGTAATGTAATTCTATTGTATCCTGTAAAAGGGCTTTTTCCCTCTATCTAATGTACTATACTCTTCCAATCCCCCATCTGGTCTCCTAGGGAGTGTCAACCAGATGGGAGACTTGCATAAATACTGAGCATATAGCCCTCAATAAAAGACATTCTGTTTTACCCTCAAGATGGAGCTTGGTCTTTTGTTTGGGGGGAATTAACTGGGTTCGTGTGTTGCTGATCCCATATTCAGGGCATCTTTCATCAGGTATTTTATTTATTTATTTTATTTATAAAATATTTTACCAGGAAGGATACATTGAGATTTCTCTCGTTTTCAAGTATGTCCTGGGATCACAAAACATTGCATTGATACAATAGGGTACAATAAAATACAAAAACAATAATAATACACAATATATGCAAACATTTAACATAGAGCAGGTACGAAATATTTAATCAACCATGACAGGAGCATTCTGTTTTGAGATATGTATAGAGGGATCTCTTAAAGGATTTTAGGCTTGGGGAAGTTTTTAAAGTGTGAGGGAGGTCATTCCATAATTGTGGCGCTCTGTAGGAAAAGGAGGATCGAGCTGCTTTCTTTTTGTATTGAGGCAAGCTAAATAATGTGCTGATATTGGATCGGAGGTTATAGGAGGTGGGAATAGCAGGGGAGAGCATTCTGCTCAGGTAGGGTGGGAGCTTCCCAGAAAGGCTCTTAAAGACAAGGCAGGAAAGATGGAGGGTGCGTCTGGATCCCAGCGACAGCCACTTTAGTTCTTTTAGCATGTCACAATGGTGGGTCCTGTAGTTACATTGTAGCACAAAGCAGCAGAACGAGTTATATAACGTATTTAGTTTATTAAGGTGAGTTTGCGGAGCAGGTGCATATACTATGTCCCCATAATCCAAGATAGGCATCAGCATTTGCTGTACAATCTTTTCTTTACTGTAGGGCTGAGGCAAGATTTGTTTCTGTACAGGGCACCTAGTTTTGGATAAAGTTTAGAGGCAAGTTTTTCTATGTGGAGTCCAAAAGATAGATTGGGGTCTAACAACATACCTAAGTATTTAAAAGAGTGGACTGCGGTCAGCGTGCAATTGGATTTTGTTTTGATGCGAAGATGGGAATTTTGTAATTTTTGTATTTTAGGTCCCGTTCCAAAGATCATTGTGACCGTTTTGTCAGTGTTTAGGAAGAGTTTGTTTTTCGAGATCCACTTTTCTACCTCTGTGAACTGGTCTTGGAGCACTGCTTCAAGCTGCGGCAGATCAGATTTGTTTGCATAGATTACCGTGTCGTCTGCGTACATGTGTACAGTTGAGGATTTGCAGACATTAGGCAAATCATTTATAAATACTGTGAATAGTAGGGGGCCGAACCTTGGGGAACACCACACGTGACTGGGAGAGGGAGGGAGTCACTGTTAGAGACAGAGACATATTGTGATCGATCCGATACATATGATTTAAACCAGGTTAACGGGCGATCAGCAATACCAGAGTTTTTTAGTTTGAGAAGTAGTATGTCATGATCCACTGTGTCAAAAGCCTTTGCAAAATCAAGGAAAATAGCTCCAGTTAGGTCTCCTTGTTCCATGCCAGTTTGGATGTTGTTGCAAACTTTTAGGAGGGCAGTTGTAGTGGAGTGATTCGGTCTAAAACCTGATTGATCAGGGGTCAGATAGTTAGAAAGTTGATAATACTCGCATAATTGCGTATGGACGCATTTTTCTAAGATTTTTGACAATACAGGGAGCAATGATATAGGACGATAGTTAGAAACCAAGGTTAACTCCCCACTTTTATGAATAGGCACTACTCTTGCAGTTTTCCAGAGTTTGGGTATGTATCCAGACACCAAGGATTCGTTAATTAGGGTTGCGACAGGCTTAGCAATTGCCGGCGCACTGAGCTTCAGCAGCATTGCTGGGATTTGATCAGGTCCTGACTGGTTTTTCATTTTTAGATTATTGAGGTGTTTCTTAATGACATTGAAGGGTACAGGTCTAAAATTGAACTTTTCTATATTGGGTCTTTGTTGTTTTAGTGGGGCCTGATCCACATTTGTAGCTTCAGGATGCGTGCCATTTATTAGTTTGTCAATCAGGGTGGTGGAGCATCCGACAAAATAATTGTTAAAGGCATTTGCTACTTCTAAGGGGAGTTGCAGGTTTTGGTTATCCACATTGACAGTGGAGGGTTGGGAGTGGATTGGCGGATTTTGTAAGTTATTTATGAGTTTCCAAAACTTTCTAGGGTTAGATATATTATTGTGCAGATTTTCACAGAAATATTGCACCTTAGCCAATTTTTTTGTTTAGTACATATATTTCGCCATTGTCTATATACACAGTGATCATTCATAGAGCCAGTATGCTTGAACTTTGACCACAATGAATCTCGAAATCGGTAAATTTGAATGAGGTCAGCTGTGATCCAATTCAAGTGTGCTCCTTTTACTCTCACCTTACGCAGCGGTGCATGTAAATTCCAAACTTGTAGGAGTTCAGACTGAAAGAATTCAACTGCAGAGTCTAGATCTGGGATTAGGTTTAATCTGTGCCAGGGGAGGTTCTTGATGTCATTTAGAAATGATTGAAGATTACATTTTTTGAAGGACCTGGTGATTTTAACCTTGGGAGAGGATTTAGTAGCCTTTATTTTGCGCACACAGTACACTAAGCAGGGGTCACTAAAATTGTTAGGGAGAACACCTGCCTCCTGGATTTGGTCGGGAGAAGTGGAGAGAATCCAGTCGAGCAGGGTATTATTATGGCTTTTGATGTTTATGCGAGTTGGGGAGGAGATTAATTGCGTTAGCTGCAAAGATTTAAACAGCGAGTGACAACTGTTATTTTTTGGATTCAGCCAATCGATGTTAAAATCTCCCAAAAACTAAATTTCACTTTTTGGGTTTTGAGTTATGGATTCACTAAGGAGCTGTGCTATGTCCGAAATGGAATGCACAGGGGAGTTAGGTGGGCGGTAGATTCCTGCAACAATGATTGATTTACTGCACGGGATCTCAATTTTGCCAGAAAGGAAATCAAAGGTGGCAGGAGAGCTAGATTTTTGTATGGGGTGAACTTTGTGGAGTTGTCAACATAAATTACAATGCCGCCTCCTCTCTTTGCTCTGTCAATTCAATGGCCTGAATACCCATGTATTGCAATGGCAGAGTCAGGTATTTTTGCAGTTAGCCATGATTCAGAGATCACAATGATTTTTGGCTTGTATTGTAAACACCAAGCGTGCAGTGCATCGATTTTTGGAAATAAGCTGCGTATATTACAGTGCACAAAGGAGAGGCCTTTTTTAGCTGGAAGGCTAGGAATGGAATTTGCTGGTTAGACTCTACATCATTTGCAAGGGCAAGTAGCATAAGGAATAGGAATTTGGACATAGTTTTTGTTTGGCTATATAGTGAATGGTATACTTTATCATTTTGTGAGGTGGGGGTAGGAGGGCTATTTTTTATAACTCTCTACCAGCACTCAGCAGATAAGTTACAGCAACAGAGCAGGCCATGGTGTATGATAATTTGTTTTCCAGTTTGAGGTGGGTGATTATGGCGGTAATGAAGTGAACAAAATTGTAGTGAGAAAAGGGTTGTCACGAATATCAGTATGGTCATATTTTGATACATGTTAGTGCTATGAGGTGTGTAGATGAAAATAAATCAGTAGTACAATATAAAAAAGAAATATATATATATGTATATATATATATATATACACAGATATATATATATATATATATACACATATATATTCACACACTATTGAGGTGGGATATATAGCTATTTGTAGGGAGAGAGGGTATGTATTCTAAAGGGTTAAGTGAATGGAAGGATGTGCTGATTAGTGTTTGCAGCTGTCAATTTAGGAGAATGAAAGGTGTGTGGGAGACTATCTATAAATGGGGGAATGAACCTGGGGTGGGTAACTATCTTCCTTTAACTACCTGATGCAGAGGGCAGTGTCAGCTGAAGTGTGGGTCTGTGAATGTTCTTTAAAGACTTGTTGTAAGTATACTTTATAATTCAGCTGGGGGAGAGATAAATTAGTGTTAGACTCGTCTGCAAAAAAGTTAAGGGAGGGTGCTAGGTATGGTTGCCACCTGTCCCTTAAAATACAGAACATTTATAAGTTACACATGCTGCAGGGTGTGCAGGAAGGAATATGAATAGAGCTGGCCAGAAACTCAATCGATGTTCCTCCCTGCACACCCTGCAGCATGTGTAACTCATAAGTGTCCAGGAAAACATGGCTGAGGTGGCAACCCTAGTGCTAGGGGTCATACAGGCAAAAAACACAGGGAAAGATCACAAATTATAGAGATAAGAGAGGTATCCATTGAGGAAAATAAAACCATTTAACAAGCAAGATATATGGCCCATCAATGTGCACCAATATGCATTTAAAATACAGAATAAAAATAATAGCCAATACATATTACAACATACACATTATTAGAAACAGGGATGAAATATAATGAGATAATTCTCTTCCTTTAACTTCCTGATGCAGAGGGCAGTGTCAGCTGAAGTGTGGGTCTGTGAATGTTCTTTAAAGACTTGTTGTAAGTACACTTTATAATTCAGCTGATGCAGAGGCAGTGTCAGCTGAAGTGTGGGTCTGTGAATGTTCTTTAAAGACTTGTTGTAAGTATACTTTATAATTCAGCTGATGCAGAGGGCAGTGTCAGCTGAAGTGTGGGTCTGTGAATGTTCTTTAAAGACTTGTTGTAAGTATACTTTATAATTCGGCTGATGCAGACGGCAGTGTCAGCTGAAGTGTGGGTCTTGATATCAGGGTTATACCATAACAGAGTGTTTTTACATCTCTTTATGATCAGCTTTTGAAACCTATAATATGCAGCTTTTTTCTGTTTCATTAAAATAATTAGTTTACTGACTTCCTCCCAGGACTGCACATATGTAGCCTCACATACATGCACACTTAGCTTTATCAGTATCATTGACAAATGCTTTGGTCCAGGAAGCATGAATAGTGAAACTTAAAAGTTGTGATTTTTTTTAAAGTTTAGGATAGAAAGGTCCAAATTGAAATACTAATGCGTGCATTTAAATTGTTATTTTAAGTATTTTTGCAATATACTTCCAAAATACCTCCATTAGCAAAAATGCATCTAGTAATTTTTTTTTCCAGATTTTCAGCGGCATATGTACATATGCTGTGAAGTCCCATGCACTAGTTTTCATGCTCAGAGAGCTGGTGGTGTAGTGTATTGTGTTATATAAGCCACTGCTGACTCTGAGGTTTAGTGTTTGAAGACTGGCGCACAGCCTTCACAGCATATGTGCATATGCCAATGAAAAGCAGTACTACCTTTTACTAGAAGCATTTTTACTAATGAAAGTACATTGCAAAAATGCTTCTATTTAAAATTAAAAGCATCAATACACATTTGAATTTTGACCTTTGTAACCCTTTAATAAAGAACAAAAAAAATTATAATAAACCTATTTGAGCTGGTGAATTGTGGGAATATTGTGCATTTTGTGTGTGTGCATATATATATATATATATATATATATATATATATATATATATATATATATATATATATATATATATATATATATATATATATATATATATACACTGTATATATATGTATGTGTGTAATTTACTGTAAAATAGCTCATTATGTATTTTGATTAACTTTTTTATTAAAATAAACGTGCTTTTAAGTTTGGGGCTCCATTACATATGAGGCGTCGCCTGCAAAAGCCGGCAACGCCGGTTTTTACGAGATTTTGTTATTACATATACGGCATAGCATACAAGTTACGTGCGTATATTTCCCCCTTCGCCCGCATTTTTTACTCCCATAGACTAACGTAGAACTGGCGCGCAATTCGGTATCCAAAATACAGCGTAAGGACTTACGCGCGAAGAATTGAGAAAATCTACCCCATTCTTATCTCGCCACACATTGCAGGCGCAGCAACCCTTGCACTGACTAAAAATGCAACGTAACTCCCCGGAAGCCTTAACAAACACATACATTTAAGCAGCATCTCAAAGAGTTAAAGAGACAGTATACTATAAAATTGGTTTTCTCTATCCAATTACTTATTTTACTAGCTGCAGAGTATAAAATGTATGAGATTTGCTTTTTTAAGGTTTATTTGTGTATTTGAAATAGCTGATTTACGGCTAGATTTGGAGTTTTGTCGGTAACGAAACGAAAAACTAACGCCGGCTTTTTTCTGGCCGCACCATAAAAATAACTCTGGTATTGAGAGTCCACATAAAGGCTGCGTTAGGCTCCAAAAAAGGAGCGTAGAGCATTTTTAACGCAGCTTCAACTCTCAATACCAGAGTTGCTTACGCAAGCGGCCAGCCTCAAAAACGTGCTCGTGCACGATTCCCCCATAGGAAACAATGGGGCTGTTTGAGCTGAAAAAAAACCTAACACCTGCAAAAAAGCCGCGTTCAGCTCTTAACGCAGCCCCATTGTTTGCTATGGGGAAACACTTCTACGTCTGCACCTAACACCCTAACATGTACCCCGAGTCTAAACACCCCTAGCATTACACTTATTAACCCCTAATCTGCCGCCCCCGCTATTGCTGACACCTGCATATTATTTTTAACCCCTAATCTGCCGCTCCGTAAACCGCCGCTACTTACATTGCCCTAACATCGCCGACCCCTATATTATATTTATTAACCCCTAATCTGCCCCCCACAACGTCGCCTCCACCTGCCTACACTTATTAACCCCTAATCTGCCGACCGTACTTGAGCGCTACTATAATAAAGTTATTAACCCCTAATCCGCCTCACTAACCCTATCATAAATAGTATTAACCCCTAATCTGCCCTCCCTAACATCGCCGACACCTAACTTCAATTATTAACCCCTAATCTGCCGACCGGAGCTCACCGCTATTCTAATAAATGTATTAACCCCTAAAGCTAAGTCTAACCCTAACACTAACACCCCCCTAAATTAAATATAATTTTAATCTAACGAAATTAATTATCTCTTATTAAATAAATTATTCCTATTTAAAGCTAAATACTTACCTGTAAAATAAATCCTAATATAGCTACAATATAAATTATAATTATATTATAGCTATTTTAGGATTAATATTTATTTTACAGGTAACTTTGTATTTATTTTAACCAGGTACAATAGCTATTAAATAGTTAAGAACTATTTAATAGCTAAAATAGTTAAAATAATTACAAATTTACCTGTAAAAGAAATCCTAACCTAAGTTACAATTAAACCTAACACTATACTATCAATAAATTAATTAAATAAACTACCTACAATTACCTACAATTAACCTAACACTACACTATCAATAAATGAATTAAATACAATTGCTACAAATAAATACAATTAAATAAACTTGCTAAAGTACAAAAAATAAAAAAGAACTAAGTTACAAAAAATAAAAAAATATTTACAAACATAATAAAAATATTACAACAATTTTAAACTAATTACACCTACTCTAAGCCCCCTAATAAAATAACAAAGCCCCCCAAAATAAAAAAAATGCCCTACCCTATTCTAAATAACTAAAGTTCAAAGCTCTTTTACCTTACCAGCCCTGAACAGGGCCCTTTGCGGGGCATGCCCCAAGAAGTTCAGCTCTTTTGCCTGTAAAAGAAAAAATACAATACCCAAGCCCCCCCAACATTACAACCCACCACCCACATACCCCTAATCTAACCCAAACCCCCCTTAAATAAACCTAACACTA
This sequence comes from Bombina bombina, assembly GCF_027579735.1. NCBI lineage: Eukaryota > Metazoa > Chordata > Amphibia > Anura > Bombinatoridae > Bombina > Bombina bombina. The sequence continues at coordinate 481,526,009 of NC_069502.1, read as the reverse complement.
AGCCCCTGAAGATCTTCCTACCTTATCTTCACCTCACCGGGTTCAACGATCTGTCCAGAAGAGCTCCTCCGATGTCCTGATCCAAGCCCAAGCGGGGGGCTGAAGAGGTCCATGATCCGGCTGAAGTCTTCATCCAAGCGGGAGCTGAAGAGGTCCATGATCCGGATGAAGTCTTCTATCAACGGCATCTTCAATCTTCTTTCTTCCGGATCCATCTTGCAGACCTCCGACGCGGAACATCCTGCTGGCCCGACGGACTAACGACGAATGACGGTTTCTTTAAGGGACGTCATCCAAGATGGCGTCCCTCGAATTCCGATTGGCTGATAGGATTCTATCAGCCAATCGGAATTAAGGTAGGAATATTCTGATTGGCTGATGGAATCAGCCAATCAGATTCAAGTTCAATCCGATTGGCTGATTCAATCAGCCAATCAGATTGAGCTCGCAATCTATTGGCTGTTCCGATCAGCCAATAGAATGCGAGCTCAATCTGATTGGCTGATTGGATCAGCCAATCGGATTGAACTTGATTCTGATTGGCTGATTCCATCAGCCAATCAGAATATTCCTACCTTAATTCCGATTGGCTGATAGAATCCTATCAGCCAATTGGAATTCGAGGGATGCCATCTTGGATGACGTCCCTTAAAGGAACCGTCATTCGTCTTTAGTCCGTCGGGCCAGCAGGATGTTCCGCGTCGGAGTTCTGCAAGATGGATCCGGAAGAAAGAAGATTGAAGATGCCGTTGATAGAAGACTTCATCCGGATCATGGACCTCTTCAGCTCCCGCTTGGATGAAGACTTCAGCCGGATCATGGACCTCTTCAGCCCCCCGCTTGGGCTTGGATCAGGACATCGGAGGAGCTCTTCTGGACAGATCGCTGAACCCGGTGAGGTGAAGATAAGGTAGGAAGATCTTCAGGGGCTTAGTGTTAGGTTTATTTAAGGGGGGTTTGGGTTAGATTAGGGGTGTGTGGGTGGTGGGTTGTAATGTTGGGGGGCTTGGGTATTGTATTTTTTCTTTTACAGGCAAAAGAGCTGAACTTCTTGGGGCATGCCCCGCAAAGGGCCCTGTTCAGGGCTGGTAAAGTAAAAGAGCTTTGAACTTTAGTTATTTAGAATAGGGTAGGGCATTTTTTTATTTTGGGGGGCTTTGTTATTTTATTAGGGGGCTTAGAGTAGGTGTAATTATTTTAAAATTGTTGTAATATTTTTCTTATGTTTGTAAATATTTTTTTATTTTTTGTAACTTAGTTCTTTTTTATTTTTTGTACTTTAGCAAGTTTATTTAATTGTATTTATTTGTAGCAATTGTATTTAATTAATTTATTGATAGTGTAGTGTTAGGTTAATTGTAGGTAATTGTAGGTAGTTTATTTAATTAATTTATTGATAGTATAGTGTTAGGTTTAATTGTAACTTAGGTTAGGATTTCTTTTACAGGTAAATTTGTAATTATTTTAACTATTTTAGCTATTAAATAGTTCTTAACTATTTAATAGCTATTGTACCTGGTTAAAATAAATACAAAGTTACCTGTAAAATAAATATTAATCCTAAAATAGCTATAATATAATTATAATTTATATTGTAGCTATATTAGGATTTATTTTACAGGTAAGTATTTAGCTTTAAATAGGAATAATTTATTTAATAAGAGATAATTAATTTCATTAGATTTAAATTATATTTAACTTAGGGGGGTGTTAGTGTTAGGGTTAGACTTAGCTTTAGGGGTTAATACATTTATTAGAATAGCGGTGAGCTCCGGTCGGCAGATTAGGGGTTAATAATTGAAGTTAGGTGTCGGCGATGTTAGGGAGGGCAGATTAGGGGTTAATACTATTTATGATAGGGTTAGTGAGGCGGATTAGGGGTTAATAACTTTATTATAGTAGCGCTCAGGTCCGCTCTGCAGATTAGGGGTTAATAAATGTAGGCAGGTGGAGGCGACGTTGTGGGGGGCAGGTTAGGGGTTAATAAATATAATACAGGGGTCAGCGGTGTTAGGGGCAGCAGATTAGGGGTACATAAGGATAACGTAGGTGGCAGTCGGCAGATTAGGGGTTAAAAAATTTTAATCGAGTGGCGGCGATGTGGGGGGACCTCGGTTTAGGGGTGCATAGGTAGTTTATGGGTGTTAGTGTACTTTAGAGCACAGTAGTTAAGAGCTTTATAAACCGGCGTTAGCCCAGAAAGCTCTTAACTACTGACTTTTTTCCTGCGGCTGGAGTTTTGTCGTTAGATGTCTAACGCTCACTTCAGAAACGACTCTAAATACCGGAGTTAGAAAGATCCCATTGAAAAGGTAGGATACGCAATTGACGTAAGGGGATCTGCGGTATGGAAAAGTCGCGGATGAAAAGTGAGCGTTAGACCCTATTTTGAGTGACTCCAAATACCGGCGGTAGCCTAAAACCAGCGTTAGGAGCCTCTAACGCTGGTTTTCACGGCTAACGCCAAACTCCAAATCTAGGTCTTACGGCTAGATTTGGAGTTTTGGCGGTAACGACCCGAAAAACTAACGCCGGCTTTTTTCTGGCCGCACCATAAAAATAACTCTGGTATCGAGAGTCCACGTAAAGGCTGCGTTAGGCTCCAAAAAAGGAGCGTAGAGCATTTTTAACGTAGCTTCAACTCTTGATACCAGAGTTGCTTACGCAAGCGGCCAGCCTCAAAAACGTGCTCGTGCACGATTCTCCCATAGGAAACAATGGGGCTGTTTGAGCTGAAAAAAAACCTAACACCTGCAAAAAAGCCGCGTTCAGCTCCTAACGCAGCCCCATTGTTTGCTATGCGGTAACCCTTCCTACGTCTGCACCTAACACTCTAACATGTACCCCGAGTCTAAACACCCCTAACCTTACACTTATTAACCCTTAATCTGCCGCCCCCGCTATCGCTGACCCCTGTATATTATTATTAACCCCTAATCTGCCGCTCCGTAAACCGCAGCTACTTACATTATCCCTATGTACCCCTAATCTGCTGCCCCTAACACCGCCGACCCCTATATTATATTTATTAACCCCTAATCTGCCCCCCACAACGTCGCCTCCACCTGCCTACACTTATTAACCCCTAATCTGCCGACCACAAAGCGCCGCCACCTACGTTATCCTTATGAACCCCTAATCTGCTGCCCCTAACACCGCCGACCCCTATATTATATTTATTAACCCCTAATCTGCCCCCCACAACGTCGCCTCCACCTGCCTACACTTATTAACCCCTAATCTGCCGACCGGAGCTCACCGCTATTCTAATAAATGTATTAACCCCTAAAGCTAAGTCTAACCCTAACACTAACACCCCCCTAAGTTAAATATAATTTACATCTAACGAAATTAATTAACTCTTATTAAATAAATTATTCCTATTTAAAGATAAATACTTACCTGTAAAATAAATCCTAATATAGCTACAATATAAATTATAATTATATTATAGCTATTTTAGGATTTATATTTATTTTACAGGTAACTTTGTATTTATTTTAACCAGGTACAATAGCTATTAAATAGTTAAGAACTATTTAATAGCTAGAATAGTTAAAATAATTACAAATTTACCTGTAAAATAAATCCTAACCTAAGTTACAATTAAACCTAACACTACACTATCAATAAATTAATTAAATAAACTACCTACAATTACCTACAATTAACCTAACACTACACTATCAATAAATTAATTAAATACAATTCCTATAAATAAATACAATTAAATAAACTAGCTAAAGTACAAAAAATAAAAAAGAACTAAGTTACAAAAAATAATTTTTTTTTTACAAACATAAGAAAAATATTACAACAATTTTAAACTAATTACACCTACTCTAAGCCCCCTAATAAAACAACAAAGCCCCCCAAAATAAAAAATGCCCTACCCTATTCTAAATTACTCAAGTTAAAAGCTCTTTTACCTTACCAGCCCTGAACAGGGCCCTTTGCGGGGCATGCCCCAAGAAGTTCAGCTCTTTTGCCTGTAAAAAAACCCATACAATACCCCCCCCCCAACATTACAACCCACCACCCACATACCCCTAATCTAACCCAAACCCCCCTTAAATAAACCTAACACTAAGCCCCTGAAGATCATCCTACCTTGTCTTCACCTCACCAGGTATCACCGATCCGTCCTGGCTCCAAAATCTTCATCCAACCCAAGCGGGGGTTGGCGATCCATCATCCGGTGGCTGAAGAGGTCCAGAAGAGGCTCCAAAGTCTTCATCCTATCCGGGAAGAAGAGGCGATCCGGACCGGCAACCATCTTGATCCAAGCGGCATCTTCTATCTTCATCCGATGACGACCGGCTCCATCCTGAAGACCTCCACCGCGGACCCATCTTCTTCCGGCGACGTCCAACTGAAGAAAGACGGTTCCTTTAAGGGACGTCATCCAAGATGGCGTCCCTCGAATTCCGATTGGCTGATAGGATTCTATCAGCCAATCGGAATTAAGGTAGGAATATTCTGATTGGCTGATGGAATCAAGTTCAATCCGATTGGCTGATCCAATCAGCCAATCAGATTGAGCTCGCATTCTATTGGCTGATCGGAACAGCCAATAGAATGCGAGCTCAATCTGATTGGCTGATTGGATCAGCCAATCGGATTGAACTTGATTCTGATTGGCTGATTCCATCAGCCAATCAGAATATTCCTACCTTAATTCCGATTGGCTGATAGAATCCTATCAGCCAATCGGAATTCGAGGGACGCCATCTTGGATGACGTCATTTAAAGAAACCGTCATTCGTCGTTCAGTCGTCGGCCAGGATGGATGTTCCGTGGTGGAGGTCTTCAGGATGCTGCCGCTTCGCTCCGGATGGATGCCGCTTGGATGAAGACTTCAATCGGATGGAAGACCTCTTCTGCCCCGCTTGGATGAAGACTTCAGCCGGATCAGGGACCTCTTCAGCCCCCCGCTTGGGCTTGGATCAGGACATCGGAGGAGCTCTTCTGGACGGATCGGTGTGATACCCGGTGAGGTGAAGACAAGGTAGGATGATCTTCAGGGGCTTAGTGTTAGGTTTATTTAAGGGTGGTTTGGGTTAGATTAGGGGTATGTGGGTGGTGGGTTGTAATGTTGGGGGGCTTGGGTATTGTATGTTTTTTTTTACAGGCAAAAGAGCTGTAGTTCTGGGGGCATGCACCGCAAAGGGCCCTGTTCAGGGCTGGTAAGGTAAAAGAGCTTTGAACTTTAGTAATTTAGAATAGGGTAGGGCATTTTTTTTATTTTGGGGGGCTTTGTTATTTTATTAGGGGGCTTAGAGTAGGTGTAATTAGTTTAAAATTGTTGTAATATTTTTCTTATGTTTGTAAATATTTTTTTATTTTTTGTAACTTAGTTCTTTTTTATTTTTTGTACTTTAGCTAGTTTATTTAATTGTATTTATTTGTAGCAATTGTATTTAATTAATTTATTGATAGTGTAGTGTTAGGTTAATTGTAGGTAATTGTAGGTAGTTTATTTAATTAATTTATTGATAGTCTAGTGTTAGGTTTAATTGTAACTTAGGTTAGGATTTCTTTTACAGGTAAATTTGTAATTATTTTAACTATTTTAGCTATTAAATAGTTCTTAACTATTTAATAGCTATTGTACCTGGTTAAAATAAATACAAAGTTACCTGTAAAATAAATATAAATCCTAAAATAGCTATAATATAATTATAATTTATATTGTAGCTATATTAGGATTTATTTTACAGGTAAGTATTTATCTTTAAATAGGAATAATTTATTTAATAAGAGTTAATTAATTTTGTTAGATTAAAATTATATTTAATTTAGGGGGGTGTTAGTGTTAGGGTTAGACTTAGCTTTAGGGGTTAATACATTTATTAGAATAGCGGTGAGCTCCGGTCGGCAGATTAGGGGTTAATAATTGAAGTTAGGTGTCGGCGATGTTAGGGAGGGCAGATTAGGGGTTAATACTATTTATGATAGGGTTAGTGAGGCGGATTAGGGGTTAATAACTTTATTATAGTAGCACTCAGGTCCGGTCGGCAGATTAGGGGTTAATAAGTGTAGGCAGGTGGAGGCGACGTTGAGGGGGGCAGATTAGGGGTTAATAAATATAATATAGGGGTCGGCGGTGTTAGGGGCAGCAGATTAGGGGTACATAAGGATAACGTAGGTGGCGGCGCTTTGCGGTCGGCAGATTAGGGGTTAATAAGTGTAGGTAGGTGGAGGCGACGTTGTGGGGGGCAGGTTAGGGGTTAATAAATATAATACAGGGGTCGGCGGTGTTAGGGGCAGCAGATTAGGGGTACATAAGGATAACGTAGGTGGCGGTCGGCAGATTAGGGGTTAAAAAAAATTATTATACTTTAGAGTACAGTAGTTAAGAGCTTTATAAACCGGCGTTAGCCCAGAAAGCTCTTAACTACTGACTTTTTTCCTGCGGCTGGAGTTTTGTCGTTAGATGTCTAACGCTCACTTCAGAAACGACTCTAAATACCGGAGTTAGAAAGATCCCATTGAAAAGATAGGATACGCAATTTACGTAAGGGGATCTGCGGTATGGAAAAGTCGCGGATGAAAAGTGAGCGGTAGCCTAAAACCAGCGTTAGGAGCCTCTAACGCTGGTTTTCACGGCTAACGCCAAACTCAAAATCTAGGTCTTAGTGTTTTAAAGCCACAACCTAATCAAATGGATTGGGCTTGTAGGTATAATCAGATCTTATAACTTTATCACATTGCGTACATAGACTTGCTTCTTTACTTTATATTTGTTCTTAAACCAATTACCAATACTTGGAGAGAACAATGGAAAATTATAATTGTATTTACATTATCTCTTCTAGAACCCGCTGGGAGTGTAATTTATTCTACTGGCTAAACCATAATTAGAAAGTGGCGCACGTCATATGTAAGGGGTGCTGCCCACAGAGAGGCGGGTCTGGTGAATTAATGAGCCGAGCCTTTCTTTCATTGACCAAGCAGATAAGAACGCCGGAACATGGTCCAACCAGGAGGGCGTAGATATGCAAGTATTTAATGGTAACATACATTAATACATTCTGTACAAATAGGTAAATAACAAAATATATACAGCGTTTTTTTAACGCAATACTTTGAATACATAATTGAAAAGGCAGCCTAAGCAAATTTGATTAAGCTATATGAAAATGAAAACATTGTAGTCGCCACAATATAAAAGTATCACGAGATTGAGAGGTATATAAAGCATCTGAATCCTCTTTATAGAATGGATGTGAGGGCGATCTGGCTGCGACATCTGTCACCCCATTGATCACTAGGGTTAATTCGGCTGATCTGGTTTACTAGGCGGTTGTCCCCTTCCTCCCTCACCGCTCCATATGCGTCCCTCCCGAAGCTGTGCGCTCGGTCGCAGAGGATGGCCACTCCCGGTAGAGATACATAGATCTTCTGTCCAAGGGTATAAGAAAAGCTGCGCTCCCCTGCTAGAAACTTCAAACAAGCTCAACGGGTCCCTTGGTAGGAGAAACGTAGGGTAATCAAGCTCCAAGTCTGCAGACACATCCAAGTTAGGTGCTGCATGTGGCAGTATGCCTTTCTTTTGTACTTACTGTAAGCTTAGTTTTTAGTTTATACATTACAAAATATTATTGTGGAAATTAGTTATAATTGGCATGTCAGTTGTTACAAAAGAGAACAGATTTTCATCTCAAGCAGTCTATAGGGTGAACTGGAGAACAGACCTTAAATAGTGTGCCACAATATATCAGTGTTTTTACATCTCTTTATGATCAGCTTTTGAAACCTATAATATCCAGCTTTATCACATTGTGTACATAGACTTGCTTCTTTACTTTATATTTGTTCTTAAACCAATCACCAATACTTGGAGAGAACAATGGAAAATTATAATTGTATTACCTTATCTCTTCTAGAACACACTGGGAGTGTAATTTATTCTACTGGCTAAACCATAATTAGAAAGTGGCACACATCATATGTAAGGGGTGCTGCCCACAGAGACGCGGGTCTGGTGAATTAATGAGCAGAGAAGGGCAGGGCCTTTCTTTCATTGACCAAGCAGATAAGAACGCCGGAACATGGTCCAACCAGGAGGGCGGAGATATGCAAATATTTAATGGTAACATACATTAATACATTCTGTACAAATAGGTAAATAACAAAATATATACAGTGTTTTTTAACGCAATACTTTGAATACATAATTGAAAAGGCAGCCTAAGCAAATTGGATTAAGCTATATGAAAATGAAAACATTGTAGTCGCCACAATATAAAAGTATCACGAGATTGAGAGGTATATAAAGCATCTGAATCCTCTTTATAATGGATGTGAGGGCTATCTGGCTGCAACATCTGTCACCCCATTGATCGCTAGGATTGATTCGGCTGATCTGGTTGACTAGGCAGTTGACTAGGCGGTTGTCCTCTTCCTCCCTCACCACTCTATATGCGTCCAGTGGCGGCTGGTGAATTTTGAAGATGGGGGTGCACTAGACCACACCCCTTGAAATGAGGCCCCGCCCCTTTAACGAGAAACTATGTATATTTGATACACACTTCACACACTTACACAGACAAACTGCATACATACTGTACACACTACATACATATACACATTACACAAGCATACATACTGTACACACTACATACATATACACATTACACAAGCATACATACATACACACTACACACACACACAGACTATATACTTTCTTGTAATGCATTTCCCATTGAATATAATATAAAAGCTTTGACGTGACATATTAAACAATAATATTGTCAGTCTCAATGCAAATGATTAAATATTAGCTTTGGTGGAAACACGTTTTAGTACGTTAATAATGTATGTGCTGACTTGGTGATAAACTTCTAAAAATGTTCTTGCAGGCAGTATGGTGGTAGCCATATAGGAATTGTAGTTAAAGGGACAGTCTACACTAAAATTGTTATTGTTTAAAAAGATAGCTAATGCCTTTACTACCCATTCCCTAGCTTTGCACAACCAACATTGTTATATTAATGTACTTTTATATATCTGATTATGGAGCTGTCAGATGATGCACACATACCAGGTAATCACAGAGGTAAAAAGTTTATTAATATAACAGTGTTTGGTTGTGCAAGACTGGGGGATGGGTAATAAAGGGATTATCTTTATAAACAATAAAAATTATATTGTAGACTGTCCCTTTAAATCTAGGATAGGCATATCAAAGATCTGGTATTCATATGTACATGAGAGGTATAACAGCATTAATAAAGCTTCTGAATGATAATGGGAGTAATCTGATGTTTTTATTACCCCAAGCAACCATTCCAGCTCACCTTAAAGGGACATGAAACCCAAAATGTTTCTGTCATTATTCAGATAGAGAATACAATTTTAAACAACTTTCTAATTTACTTCTATTATCTAATTTGTTTCATTCCCTTGGTATCATTTGTTGAAGGAGCAGCAATGCACTAATGGTTTCTAACTGAACACATAGGTGATATATATATATATATATATATATATATATATGCAGCCAGCTAGAACCTAGGTTCTCTGCTGCTCCTGAACTTGCCTAGATACACCTTTCAGCAAAGGATAACAAGAGAAGGAATCAAATTAGATAATAGAACTAAATTGGAAAGTTGTTTAAAATTTTATTCTCTATCTGAATCATGAAAGAGAAGCAGGGTGAAAATGCCAAGCTAAAAGAAACATAGCTTATTAAAACCATTAGAAAACAGGCAGATATATGCATAGAAAATGGAGGTTGTGAAAGGAGAAATATTTATCTTACATTTTAAGATGACATCATATATATATTTTTAATAACACAAAATAAGTACAATGCAGAATTTCAATATGCAAAATTAAAGAGTACTAGCAGAGTAACTGTTATAGAACTGTTCAGAGCACTGGTGCTTTTTGTTAGTTGATTTTACAGTGGGAGAACCGTGCAGTAAATCTAGGGGAAACAGAATGCTGGTTATACACTGAAGCTTCAAGTCACACTGGGGAGGGAGATTAGCTTTTAAAAATATGTTAGTGATTTATATTTATACAGCTCACACAGCACACACAGGGTCAGGGATTTCTCACTCACTTGTATTTGCAGCCAGCTAGCCCCTTTGTATCACTGTAGTCTTACATAACCATTAAACAGATCTGACCCCCTCACCTAACCCCCGCACATGGCTTGTGTAGTAAAAACAAACAGTGGAGTCACAAGGCTGTAAAACTGTCAATCAAAAGCCTCCTGGATCCTCCGGTGCAGCCATTATCTATTTTTTTACTCTACATCAGCCATCCTCCCTCACAGCGTGCTGCCTGTGTTTGTGACACTGCCTGCCTGTTAGTATGACAACAGAGCAGTGTCATAGTGCAAAAAGTGTGCAGATAACGTTCCTCCCAGTCCCTTTTACCACTGACACAGCCACCGTACCTTAGTAATCCAGTTGGGTCACAGAAGGATCAAGGATGGTGTATCTGCTGCTATTGTTAGGGCTGCAGGATTTGCCTGTCCTCTGCTGCTTCTCAACCAGTCCCCACCAACACATGGCACATGTCCCCATGCTGGCATTTCCTCCTCACAGCACACTGTGCGCACTCGCAGTCAGTCACCTCAAAGAGTGTGGGTGGAGGCGGAGCTGGACTCTGGAGCTGACTGATCATCACGTGATCAGTGATGACGTATCCAGACCAGCTTAACACCACCTCACTGGCTCAAGAGCACAGGCTGAACTGTGCGATTAAGCGAGTATAGGGATGGGGTGGAGAGTGGGAGTGGTCTGCATGAAAATATACAGGCAGCTAATGAGACAGGCATGTAGGCTCTACCGCACGTGCGGTTACATAAAGAAAAAACAGTGGAATTGTGGAAACATTAAAAATATATAATTTAAACAGTTTTGCTTTAACTTTTTTTGGGTTATAAATTAAATATAATTTTTCCAATAGGGGGGCTATTGGAAAAATTATATTTTCTTCAGAATTTTTTTTTTCTTCTTTTCTTCTGAATGGGGGTTCACATCTGAATGGGGGTTCACGTGCGAATGTGAACACATGGAGGAGCCTCCACTGTATGCGTCCCTCCTGAAGCTGTGCGCTCGGTCATAGAGGATGGCCACTCCCGGTAGAGATACATAGATCTTCTGTCCAAGGCTATAAGAATAGCTGTGCTCCCCTGCTAGAACCTTAAAACAAGTTTAACAGGTCCCTTTGTAGGAGAAACGTAGGGTAGTCAAACTGCAAGTCTGCAGACACATCCAAGTTAGGTGCTGCATGTGGCAGTATGCCTTTCTTTTGTACTTACTGTAAGCTTAGTTTTTAGTTTATACATTACAAAATATTATTGTGGAAATTAGTTATAATTGGCATGTCAGTTGTTACAAAAGAGAACAGATTTTCATCTCAAGCAGTCTATAGGGTGAACTGGAGAACAGACCTTAAATAGTGTGCCACAATATAGCACACTACATCTCTTTATGATCAGCTTTTGAAACCTATAAAATGCAGCTTTTTTCTGTTTCATTAAAATAATTAGTTTACTGACTTCCTCTTAGGACTGCACATATGTAGCCTCACATACATGCACACTTAGCTTTATCAGTATCATTGACAAATGCTTTGGTCCAGGAAGTATGAATAGTGAAACTTAAAAGTTGTGAATTTTTTTAAAGTTTAGGACAGAAAGGTCCAAATTGAAATACTAATGCATGCATTTAAATTGTTATTCTAAGTATTTTTGCAATATACTTCCAATATACCTCCATTAGCAAAAATGCATCTAGTCATTTTTTTTCCAGATTTTAAGCGGCATACGTACATATGCTGTGAAGTCCCATGCACTAGTTTTCATGCTCAGAGAGCTGTGCCGACGCTGAAGAGCGCAGCAGGCTGGGAACGGAGGTCTGAGCGCTGCGGATCTATATCCACTTTTTATATATATATATATATATATATATATATATATATATATATATATATATATATATATATATATATATATATATATATATATATGTATATATGTGTGCATTTTAGTGTAAAATAGCTCATTATGTATTTTGATTAACTTTTTTATTAAAATAAACATGCTTTTAAGTTTGGGGCTCCATTACATTTGAGGCGTCGCCCGCAAAAGCCGGCAATGCCGGTTTTTACGCGATTTTGTTATTACATATATGGCGTAGCATACAAGTTAAGCGCGTATATTTCCCCCTTTTTTTACTCCCATAGACTAACATAGAACTGGCGCGGAATTCGGTATCCAAAATACAGCGTAAGGACTTACGCACGAAGAATTGAGAAAATCTACCCCATTCTTATCTCGCCACACATTGCAGGCGCAGCAACCCTTGCACTGACTAAAAAAGCAACGTAACTCCCTGGAAGCCTTAACAAACACATACATTTAAGCAGCATCTCAAAGAGTTAAAGGGGCAGTATACTATAAAATTGGTTTTCTCTATCCAATTACTTCTTTTACTAGCTGTAGAGTATAAAATGTATGAGATTTGCTTTTTTAAGGTTTATTTGTGTATTTGAAATAGCTGATTTAGTGTTTTGAAGCCACAACCTAATCAAATGGATTGGGCTTGTAGGTATAATCAGATCTTATAACTTTATCACATTGTGCACATAGACTTGCTTCTTTACTTTATATTTGTTCTTAAACCAATCACCAATACTTGGAGAGAACAATGGAAAATTATAATTGTATTACCTTATCTCTTCTAGAACCCACTGGGAGTGTAATTTATTCTACTGGCTAAACCATAATTAGAAAGTGGCGCACGTCATATGTAATAGGTGCTGCCTGGTGAATTAATGAGCCGAGAAGGGCTGGGCCTTTCTTTCATTGACCAAGCAGATAAGAATGCCGGAACAAGGTCCAACCAGGAGGGCGGAGATATGCAAATATTTAATGGTAACATACATTAATACATTCTGTACAAATAGGTAAATAACAAAATATATACAGTTTTTTTTTAAACGCAATACTTTGAATACATAATTGAAAAGGCAGCCTAAGCAAATTGGATTAAGCTATATGAAAATGAAAACATTGTAGTTGCCACAATATAAAAGTATCAATAGATTGAGAGATATATATAAAGCATCTGAATCCTCTTTATAGAATGGATGTGAGGGCGATGTGGCTGCGACATCTATCACCCCATTGATCGCTAGGGTTGATTCGGCTGATCTGGTTGACTAGGCGGGTGTCCCCTTCCTCCCTCACTGCTCCATACGCGTCCCTCCCGAAGCTGTTTGCTCCGTCGCAGAGGATGGCCTCTCCGGTAGAGATACATAGATCTTCTGTCCAAGGGTATAAGAAAAGCTGCGCTCCCCTGCTAGAACCTTCAAACAAGCTCAATGGGTCACTTTGTAGAAGAAACGTAGGGTAGTCAAGCTCCAAGTTTGCAGACACATCCAAGTTAGGCGCTGCATGGGGCAGTATGCCTTTCTTTTGTACTTACTGTAAGCTTAGTTTTTAGTTTATAGATAACAAAATATTTTTGTGAAAATTTGTTAGAATTGGCATGTCAGATGTTACAAAAGAGAACAGATTTTCATCTCAAGCAGTCTATAGGGTGAACTGGAGAACAGACCTTAAATAGTGTGCCACAATATATCAGAGTGTTTTTAATTCTCTTTATGATCAGCTTTTGAAACCTATATATGCAGCTTTTTTCTGTTTCATTAAAATAATTAGTTTACTTACTTCCTCCCAGGACTGCACATATGTAGCCTCACATACATGCACACTTAGCTTTATCAGTATCATTGACAAATGCTTTGGTCCAGGAAGTATGAATAGTGAAACTTAAAAGTTGTGATTTTTTTAAAAGTTTAAGACAGAAAGGTCCAAATTGAAATACTAATGCATGCATTTAAATTGTTATTCTAAGTATTTTTGCAATATACTTCTAATATACCTCCATTAGCAAAAATGCATCTAGTAATTTTTTTCCAGATTTACAGCGGCATACGTACATATGCTGTGAAGTCCCATGCACTAGTTTTCATGCTCAGAGAGCTGGTGGTGTAGTGTATTGTGTTATATAAGCCTCTGCTGACTCTGAGAAGGTTTAGTGTTTGAATACTGGCGCACAGCCTTCACAGCATATGTGCATATGCCAATGAAAAGCAGTACTACCTTTTACTAGAAGCATTTTTACTAATGAAAGTACATTACAAAAATGCTTCTATTTAGAATGAAAAGCATCGGGGGCGGGGCTACGGAGTTGTCAGACCCTTCGGAGTTGTCAGACCCTCTAGGCTTTCATACCGGCACTCAGATGGGCAAACAATACTAATAGTGCCATCTATAATCGGCCTTATCCATCTGGCCATCTCAGCACACTTGTTACAGCTCGAGTAGGCAAAACAGGATTGACTGTGAGACGGAGACGGAGGGTGCGGAGATGGAGGGTGCGGGTGCCACCTTGCCGATGCGTCTCGGCCCTTAAAACACCTATGCTGCTGCCACTTAAGACAGAGTCAGTGAGGCCCTGAAATATACCTTTCAATCCCGACTGATACCGGCTGCTATCCTGTCTTCTTGTTTCCGGTAATTGCTAAAATTGGAAACACAGACCGGAGTTCATTGGAGACTTCAGATGGGAGCTGGTCAAGGCCTAAATCACCACGTGAGTGAATGAAAATACACCGGGGTACTTGCTGAGGCCCACATAAGGGGTAATGGCACTTGAATACTGAGTCCCTGAACTGGAGGTTGCTGTCTGATTAGCTCTCCCTGGGGCATTACAAAATCTAACTTTAACACATTGGTCTCTATAGAGGAACCGCCGGTTAACGGCTACACATAGGAGCTTTCCAATAATCTGGTGTATGATTGGGATACAGCCTTAATCACTTTCCCACAGGCACAAACACCAGCACACTGGTTCCCCAGGAGATTGATAAGGGGCTACTTCAAATCACTAAACCTCCAGAGGCCTCCTCAGGTTGTGCTATTAACCTTAAGAGATAGTACTCCTGGTCCAATCTGACATGCTAGTGAATAATACTACTCCGGGGTTCTTGCAAAGGCCCACATAAAAGGTAAACAGCACTTAATTGTAACTTAGGGATTGGATGGAATGCCTGATACGCTAATATCCCTATTTAAGGTGCACTTCCTGGGACAATATCAAACACTAGTTACAGCCTTTCTGTTACTTTATGGAAACTATTTGTCATTGACTTTATTTGTGACTCATTCTCTAAATTGGTGTTGGATATTGGTTTGTAGTGGGCAGCTGTTATTGATCGGTTAATTTTCTGAGGGCTTCTCTGGTTTTATTCCTAAATCTTAGAGACAGTGCTCCTATTCGTCTCAACCATTATTTGCATCCTAGTCACTGCAAGAAAATGGCAACCAGAAAAGGGAATAAGCCTGATAAACAGACAAAGCCACGATCTCTGGCTCCATCAGTCTCTAATTTTTCCACCCACAGGAACCAGTAGAACCGGACATAGTACAGTCCCAAGAACCATCCCCTCCTAACCCTGACCCGATTGTCACAATCATTCCTCAAGACCCTTTGATATCTATCCAAACCCAAATTGCTAGCCTCCCATCCAAAACCGATATAGATTCCTTAAAGACATTTATCAAAGAGGAAATCAGAGACCTGAAGAAGGATCTTAACGATCTGGGTTCCAGAATAGAGTATGTGGAGGAAAGTCAAGACCACCTACACAATATGGTCAGCTCTAATACTCAACAGCTGTCCATCCATGAGAATTTTTCCATTCTCTTCTTCCACAAGCCCCCTTCTACGGAACGACGATATTGAAAGAGTGCATAGAGCCCTGAGACCTCCAGCCAAACCTCCAGCTCCGCCTAGAGACGTTATTCTCAGGTTGCTAAAATATACCACTAAAGATGAGATCTGGCAGGCGGCGAGAACTAGGCAGACAATACATATCCAGAATCATACCTTACAAGTGTATCAGGACCTCTGTCCTCAAACAGTTCAATGGAGAAAGGAGGTTCGCTTCATTACCAAAACACTCCAAGAAAATAATATACGTTACCGATGGGGCTTCCCCTTCAATCTAATCATCTCCCATAATGGTGCCCAAATAATTTACAAAAGCTTCTCTGATCTTGACACTGTCTCTAAGAGACTGAACCTTACGTTTGAACCTCCACCTGAAAAGATTATAGCGATACCACCTCAGGTCGAACACACAGATGGAGAATCGTTGAAGGAACAGAGACCCAACTGGCACAGAGTGGCATCTAAGAGGCGTAAGACAGGACCTTCCTCTCCGTCTGCTGAAGCTTGAAATTATTGGCAATCCTTCTTTAAAGATCGTGGCTTAGTTCTCTCTCCAGTCTAAGCGGTGGGGGCATTTGCCCCCTTTCGCTGGTTTATGGTTGTTCTTCCTGGACTGAACTACCAGGGATGGACGGATGGTGCCTGCAGTACAGTATGGACATTTATCCTCATTTGCGAAATAGTTATTCCCTTTTTCTCCCTTCCCCCTATATTTCCATTTAAGTTTTATATTATGTTTGAAACATGCTGCATTCTATGTTATTCAACCTTAGATTTACCTAGAGGGTTAGCTGACATTATTCCACCCCCCCTAGAATGTTGTATATTAGGAAATTTTCATACACCACTTGTTGCTGTATTTGTATTTATTTTGTTTTTTTCTTGTTGTCTACCTTTTTTATTTTTATTGCATGTGCTACACATGCAGCTGAATATAACAGTTTTTCTCGTTCCAGTTTTACAAGTTGTTCAAATGTTTTCTTACAAGGTGCACTCATAGGTCGTAAGATTTTTTTTGATTGTTTTATAAGTCATGAATGTTTTAGGTCTCTACATAACTTTCCTGATAGGTTGTTATAATGTATTTCAAAATCTGTTCAGATGTTCGACTACTTACAGTGCCTCCCAATTCTCTCTGACCTCCACACACAGACTTCACTTTTCATATGACTGGTCCCCATATATACAACTGCCTTCTTTCTACACAATTCTATTTCTCTCCACCCTCATAAATTATGGCTAATGACCCCATGTCTATTAAAATACTTTCCCACAATGTTAAGGGATTGTTCGTCTGGAACATCCTCAGTCTCTCAGAAAATATTAAAACAAATTAAGTTACAATTGTTAAAGTTGAATGTGCATGATGCTTGGAGACTTTATCATCCACGTGTAAAAGACTATTCGTTCTACACACCCCATCAAAATTATTCGTGCATCGACTACCTTCTGATAGATGTCACCAGTCTGGCTCTGGTTCAATCCACCAAAATATTTCCCATAACATGGTCTAACCATGCCATGATTAGTTGCTCCATCAATTGGCCTACATCCCAAAGACATGACTGTACTTGGAAATTAGACAAGTCCTTACTTACAGACCCTTTAACTAACCTTCAAATAAGTAAACTACTAGAGACATACTTCATGGCAAACAACACTCCCGACGTAACACCACTTCACATCTGGGAAGCACATAAGTGCATAATTAGAGGGGAGCTAATAGCGATCAAGGCAGCTAAGAACAGACAAAAATCACTTGCTTTAAAAAACTTACTAGAGGAATTAGATAAGTTACAGGACACTCATAAGAGATATCCCAAAGCCCATTCACTGCTAGAACACATACAACATAAACAGAATCAGCTAAATCTCCTTCTGGGAGGGGAGGCTAAACGTAGGGCCCTCTTTCTTAGGAGAAGATTCTATGAGGGGGGGAAACAAGCAGGGTAAATTGCTAGCTAGGTTACTACGGAATAGATCCTCTAGAAGTTATATTATATCCATAATATAACCCTCATTCTTGGCGACTTCAACATCCCCCTTAACAATCCCACTGCCTCATCTGTTAAACAACTTCTGCAACTCACTTCCTCTTTCGGTCTGTCACAATGGACTGATTCTCCCACTCACAAAGACGGTCACTCCCTTGATCTGATCTTTAGCTATCGATGCACTCTCTCAAACTTCTCAAACTCCCCTTTTCCTCTTTCTGACCACCATCTCCTTACCTGCAACATAACATCCCTTCCTACAACTCTCCCACCTTCTACTCCTCACACCAAACTTCACAGAAGCTTTAGGTCTTTAGATCAGCAACAACTTGCTAATTCCCTTCAACCGCTCCTCTCATCCTTCTCCACCTTTTCCTGCCCTGAACAATCTATCTGCCACTATAATTCCACCCTTATATCCGTCCTTGACAATCTCGCCCCCCTTACCACTGCTAGGAAATCACACACTCATCCCCAGCCCTGGCATACTCCTCTGACACGGTACCTACGCAGATGTTCCCGTACTGCTGAACGGCATTGGAGAAAATCACGGAGTTCAGCTGATTTTCTTCATTACAAATTCATCTTGAACTCCTACTACTCTGCCCTTAATCTCCACAAGCAACACTACTTCTCTACTCTTATCTCTAATCTTTCTTCAAACCCAAAACGTCTGTTCTCCACTTTCAATACTCTCCTCTGCCCTCCCCCACTTCCTAATACAACTTCTCTGTCAGCCCAAGACTTTGCCAGTCACTTCATTAACAAAATTGACTCCATCAGACATGAAATCAGCTCTCAACACAATTCCATTCTCTCCCCCCCTCAAATACTCCCACTCACCCACAACCCTCATAACCTGAAACTTAGTTAATTCTCCCCTGTTACTGAGGACGAAGTTTCAGCACTTATACTATGCTCTCACCTCACTACCTGTCCCCTTGACCCTATCCCCTCACAGCTGCTCCCCTCTCTCTCTGCTACCCTTACCCCTATACTAACACACACTTTCAACCTCTCCCTCAGCACTGGTACATTTCCCTCATCAATGAAACATGCGCTGGTCACACCTATCCTCAAAAAACCTTCCCTTGATCCTACCTCCCCATCCAACTACCGCCCAATTTCCCTCCTCCCTCTTGCTTCTAAGCTTCTCGAAAAACTAGTATATGCACGCCTATCCCATTTCCTTACGTTAAACTCCCTTCTTGACCCGCTGCAATCTGGATTTCGTCCCTATCACTCCACAGAGACAGCTATTGTTAAGGTCACCAACGACCTACTTACAGCTAAATCAAAAGGCCACTTCTCTCTGCTTATCCTCCTTGATCTGTCCGCAGCCTTTGACACTGTCGACCACCCTCTTCTGCTCCAAACCCTCCAATCCTTCGGCATCTGTGACACAGCCCTTTCGTGGCTCTCTTCCTATCTGTCAAACCGTACCTTCAGTGTAGCCTTCTCTGGGGCCTCCTCCGCCCCGTCACCACTTTCTGTCGGAGTACCGCAAGGCTCTGTCTTCGGTCCCCTTCTCTTCTCAATCTATACGTTATCACTAGGTTCCCTAATTAAGTCCCACGGTTTCCAATATCATTTGTATGCCGATGACACCCAAATCTACTTCTCTGCACCAGAACTATCTCCTTCCTTGCTAACCCGTGTCACTAACTGTCTTTCTCACATCTCTTCCTGGATATCCTCTCACTACCTCAAGCTAAATCTCTCCAAAACTGAGCTCCTCATTTTCCCCCCTTCTTCCAAAATCTCCACCCCCAATATCTCTATAACTGTCGACAACTCCATCATTACCCCTACCCCGCACGCCCGATGTCTCGGGGTCACTTTCGACTCAGATCTTTCCTTCACTCCTCACATTCAGTCATTGGCTAAAGCCTGCCGCTTCCACCTTAAAAACATCTCTAAAATTAGACACTTCCTTACACAAGACACAACTAAGATTTTAATCCACTCTCTCATTCTTTCCCGCCTTGATTACTGCAACTCTGTCCTCTCTGGCCTCCCCACCTGCTGCCTAGCTCCTTTACAATCCATATTGAATGCCTCTGCCAGACTCATCTTCCTTACACGTCGCTCTTCATCTGCTGCGCCTCTCTGCCAATCCCTTCACTGGCTTCCTCTTGCCTCTAGGATCAAACACAAAACTCTCACTCTGACATACAAAGTCCTCAACTGCACTGCTCCCCCCTACATCTCAGACCTTATCTCCAGATACTCTCCCTCCCGTCCCCTTCGCTCTGCTCATGACTCCTACTCTCCTCCTCTCTTGTCACCTCATCACACTCCCATTTACAGGACTTCTCCAGACTGGCTCCCATCTTATGGAACTCTCTGCCTCGCTCCACAAGACTCTCTTCTAGTTTTAAAAGCTTCAAGTGCTCCCTAAAGACTCTACTGTTCAGGGACGCATACAACCTACACTAACCTTTCTTAATACCAGTTCCTCTCCTCCACTGCAATCCCCTGAACCCTCTTAGCATGTAAGCCTAATAGTCCAGCTGTTTGTAGATCACCTTCTTAAGAGCTGACTACAACAGTGCAACTATTGGCATTGCCCTCTACCCTATAATTGTTTTGTTGTACTCCCCCTTTGTTTATAGCACTGCGGAATCTGTTGGCGCTCTACAAATAACCGATAATAATAATATTAATAATAATAAAAGATAATAAAGGGAAGGTCTGGTCTACATCTACAGATATTGCAAACATTACGTTCTGAACACCATAGGGGTGTGTCAAGGTGGATAGTTCCCCATTGGTTGCCCATAATGCTTGCGTGTTTATAGTTTACATCAGTTTTAAATAACTGCAGGTAGTGGATCAGAGTTGATCATTCCTGATGGCAATATATATTGTTATTTTGTTCACTTCACATTAATTCACATTAATTCACATTATGAAAATTACATGAATTGATGTTTTTTACATTTTACGATATATAATATAAACAGATGATGTCACTGATTTGCTATGCACTTGGACAGCTCAGATTGGCTATGAAGAAGCTATGATTGGCTATGATTGGCTTGATTTTTTCACTTGTTGTTTGTCATAGGAAGGGACTGTTTGTGTCCCGAAACGTCACATTAAAGAATACACTTGTCACAGTTGGCTGAAGTCCAGTGAGTGCTTATTTCCAAATAATACTACTGAGCTTTATAGCACCCTGGCAGTTGTGGATTGATGGTGAGAGTGCACACACCTGGACTGTATAGTTTGTAAACATTTTGTGTAGTGCACCTACTACTAGGTTGATTACCTTTGGATTCTCCCTTTCCTTTTTAACATTATATACCTGATCATGGAATCAACTACATCAAATATTTAAATTGAGGACAAACATGAAGATATATTTACCTTCACAGATGAAGATGCTGATAACATTCACTTTGGCTCAGTGGAGGAGCAACAAGTGGAAGAGTCACACCAATCATTGTACAATACACTCTTAAAATTAAAACAACGTGAGATTGACCTAAATTTACATGGAACATACTTGTCTGATTATCACAAAAAACGTATGATTCCAAGAGGATTTCGGGTGAAGAATGTGCCCATGATAGGTTGCTCAAACTCTGAATTTTGTATTAATTGGTGCAAAATATTAAACAAATGCTCCTTTGACCTCATGTTGCTGGTTATTAGAGAAGTAGGATGACTGTTAAAAGGGATTAGAGTCGAGATTTCAGTCTTTGAACACGAGAAAGTTGAACCATTGGGATCTGATAACAATACTGATTGGATTAACAAACTGTCATTACAGATAAAAGCCTATAAGCAGGAACTTATTGTGTTTAAGAATCGCAAATTACAGACCGTAAGTCAGGATTATACATATAAGAGCATATATAGATGGACAATGTCACCGGACGAAAGAAGAACTTTTCTCCCAAGAAGAGAAATAAGATTTACTAAAAAAGCAATCAACACGGTAGACACTAGCTCAGGGGATAGCTCTGACCCTGAGACTCCAACTGGAGGAGAAGAAACAAACGCTAGAGGTGTCATGACACGGTCTGGAGGAAGTGGGAGAGCACAACCCCAGTGAGAGCATTCCAGTGGGAATATGACAGCCTTACCACCATTGGCAGCACACCCAGGGTCACATCCTTTTTTTAGGTTGAGGCCCAGGCTACACACGTGGAGGGGGGGCACTGCCCGCTACCCGCCACACCAATGGAGACGTTAAGTATAGTATTCAACATTAGCTCTCGCCAACTCAATACTGCTAAAGAAAGTTTACTTAATAAAGGCTTATCGTTTGTTAAATAAAATAAAGGTTAAATATGAGCGCAGGGTGATACACCAAACTCCTGAAAAGACCTAAAGGTCCCTAATATAGGCCAGAAAATAGTACTATGAAATAACAGAAAACAGGAGCGCTAAAAAGCTAAAGGTGACTCTAAACGTGAATATAATAAAACCAGGTATATCCTGCAAATAAAGTGCTATCAAAAACAAAATCTAAATGAATTCAAAGTGCTATTCATTAATGGTGTGTATATACAGTAGAAAACGAAATACTTAATATTTCAAGTTACAAAGGGTATCCCTTTAAACAGTACACTAGTGTTCTTAATATGTATAAGATACTGAGGTTGAAAAAAGAGACCAAATCTTACATTTAAAAAAGGGACTATGCCAATTTAATATACTTCATAAAGCATAAAAGAATGATATTAGACAATTCTCTTAAAAATTGTATAAATGCATAAAACTAACGGACGTCTCCGTTAAAAATAAAAATAAAAATAAAACTCAGGTTGCCACCACATAAAAATATATATAGAGGAAGATCCGTTATTGTGGGCCAATGGAACTAATAACAGTTCAAGTTGGAAAGATATCAGGAGTAAATTCCAAAGTTCATACTCTAAGTTAGCGATCAACCGCAGGCTTACCCCCACACTGTGTGTGTTCTGAAGTCTCTGTGTTCAAAGTTACCGCCGTAGCGGGGTGACGTCACCTTTATTGGCGCTGTCCTGGATCGGCCTCCTGATTGGTCCTTTATCGGAGCGGCTTTAGAAGGTAACTCTTTCCTGTCATGCTATTTTCAGTGTGTTTCTTCCTTCTCTTGAATTTCTTTTTCAGTAAACCAATGGAGACGTTAAGTATAGTATTCAACATTAGCTCTCGCCAACTCAATACTGCTAAAGAAAGTTTACTTAATAAAGGCTTATCGTTTGTTCCAACCTCAAGAAGGAATGATTTTAACACATATATTGATGTTCAGCGGTATGGAAGGAACCTACGATTAAAAGAGTATTTCCATAATGATTCAGATCATCAGGAGCGATTTCATACCAAGGGACAGTTTGACCCCAATTCCAACAACTCGACCATCAATACAGTCACTAATTATCTAACACAACACATATTACAGAAACCGGCTACAAGATTTCATGATAATCTCACTAAGGAAGAAAGGAAGGCACTAAAAACCCTACAAGATGACAACTCCATCATGATATGCCCCGCAGATAAGGGGGGGGGCGGTAGTGGTGCTGGATACCCTTGATTATAAGGCCGGAGATATTGAGACAACTTGGCGACAATAACACATACCTACCCTTACAAGCTGATCCAACACATCAACTAAAATGGAAGATCGATAACATACTGACGGAGTGGCAAACGGCAGGGTTGATTTCTGAACAGGACTTTAAGTTTTTACATCAAGATTTTTCAGTCATCCAATTATGTACACCCTACCGAAGATCCACAAAGATGCAGTGCACCCACCGGGGAGACCCATAGTCTCAGCCAGGGGTTCGTTGTTACAGCCCCTGGCCCAATTTGTAGGCTTTTATTTACAACCGTGGGTAAAACAACAGAAGTCCTATATTCGTGACTCTACGGACTTTATCTCACAGATCACCCAACTCACAGACATCAGCCCAACAGATATACTGGTCACACTAGAAGTGGCAAGCTTATATACCGTGATACCACACAATTCTGGTATAGCAGCTGTGGCTAAAGCGCTGAGGAGAGCAGTATATATCGGCCCGTTGGAAGAAGTCCTCATCACATTATTAAAATTATGTCTTATGGAGAATTATTTCTGTTTCGATAAAACATTCTATCTGCAAACATCTGGCACAGTGATGGGGTCCAATGTGGCCCCATCCCTGGCCAATTTGTATATGGCTGAATACGAAACTGAGCAAAATGAGGATCTTCGAGATGGAGTACATTAAATACTACTGTCGATATATCGACGATCTGTTTCTAATTTGGAGTGGAGGCGAAGAGGAACTGAATATCTGGATCAAAAACCTTAATGAGATGCAGAGCACTATTAGATTCAGTCACACGGCTAGCACTGAAGGAGTAGATTATCTGGATGTTAGGATCTTCAAAGATGCGGACAGACTGGGGACTACCCTGTTTCGAAAAACCATAGACCGTAACTCTATTTTACATGCTAAAAGTTGCCATCAACCAACACTAATAAGGAATATCCTGAAGGCACAGTTTCAGAGAGTCATCCATAATAACACAGATGAAACTAAATGTATAACACAACTGGAAGAGATGACCCAGCGATTCATCAAGAGGGGTTATAAGAAAAGGAGTCTATCAGAGATGCGTGATCTAGCTCTTAATTCTACATCATCAGCACCAAAAGAGGATGCCACTCTTCAACAGATGACCTTTGTGACCACATATTCACCAGACAGTTATATTATCACTAAAGCGGTGAAAGAGGAGTGGAAATTGCTTGAGGCAGATCAATCATTACCTTTTAAGAAGTGGCAAGCCCCTAGAATTGGTTACAGGAGGGGCCGGAGCTTAAGAGACACACTAATGAAAACCGATATTGATCCAATTCCATCACAAAGGCCATAGCTCAGCAAAAAGAAGGGCTGCCATAGATGCATAAGTTGTGTCACGTGTAGTGGCATGATCACTGGCACACATTTCCAACATCCAGACCGGAAGAGAAGATATGAGATTAAACACTTCCTAACATGCACCACACAATTTGTGGTATACCTTCTTAATTGCCCCTGTGGGATATTCTACACAGGAAAGAGGGTGGATGATGCAAGAACCAGAATGGCGAATCATCGGTCGAGTATCCGGACTGCCATACAGAAAGGAAAGTCTGATTTACCAGTGGCTCAACACTTTATGGAGACTGATAGATTGTGTCCCCAAATTGAGAAGAGGAGGAGACAGAGCCAGGATCCTTTTGCAGAAGGAAGCAAGGTGGATCTATGAACTGGGTTCCCTCAGCCCGAGGGAACTAAACTTTTTATAAAGAATTAGCAAATGGCTAGTATGAGAGTCTGCAATCTATAATGGGAGTCTGCGAACATGAAGGTCTTTTGATATGGGCGGCGATATCACTTAAGATGACGTGAGAGTCCATGATCTTTTTATGAGTGAGGTTGATGTGTAGGGGACGTCACCTACAAGTGGGGTCTTATACATATGAATAGGATCTCATGGGGTCAAATCCACTATAGTAGTATAATGTAGATTACTATTGATCAGTGCTATATATGTTTTTGTTTTTAATGTTTTCAAACAATTTCACATTATATATACACATGTTTTGCCTCTAGTAGGGTTGATCACTAATTGGTCCTACTTGAAATCACTCTGCAGTATTTGTTCCCGGAGAGACAGGGGAAGCCTTAATGAAATAGTGCAATGGATATAGACTGTCCCTTGGATGCCTTTTAAAGGATTGTTGTCTGATTGTGCTCATAAAATAACCTACATTATAATACACATTTTTATTTTTATTTTTATCTGTAACTTTATCTTTATTTTTTTGGTTCTTAGCCATCTGTACTGTCAAGGGCTAAGCAACACAGTAGTTCTGAATAGAACCTTATTAGGTGTAGGGGTTATAGTTAAGTTGATATAGGGTACATACCCTTAAATTAATGGTCACAGCTGTGGAGGTGCCCTGATGTGGGGCTTATTTATTAATGAGTGGAGGTTATGTGATTGACCATGGTGATTATATAAGGAGGTAGTTTATGGGTATTGTCTACATGATTCAGTATGACAGGGTGCATAAGAGCTGATAGAGAATTATTGAATAGAGTGAGCACGCTTTGAGGGGGTGTTACTTGGATACTATAAGGGTATTTTTATTTTTATTTTTAGCTGGTAATGTCAACTTTATGCTGATAATAGGGAAATATACTCCTTCTGCGGGTTGCCATAGGGACTATGGACGCCACTTTATACAGGCGTGATTACACTGCTGTGGTCTGAACTGTTTTAGTGCTTAACTACACTCTGCCCTCAGATGAGTTATGCTAAGGGACAGGATGGTTATGCATCCCCCTGTGTTATTTTGTTTGAGGTATAATATCTAAGCGTACTGATTACGCTGACAGGGCTGTGTGAGCACGGTCTGCCTTGATGTATCTAGTACACCATTAGAAGTGGAGTCAGGGGAGGTCTGATAAGCTATGTGTGACGTTGTAAGCAACACACCCCCACCGTTGCGGTCCGACTGGTTTTAGTGAGCATTCATATTCGGCCTTCAGATGAATTACGTCAGGGGACAGGATAGATGTATATTCCCCTGCGTTATAAGTACTGAGATGTTATGTTGACTCCTAGGCATACTGATGATGTTGACATGTTTGTGTGAGCACGGTTTGTTTTGACAGAACTAGCATGCCCATTGGAGGCGGAGTCAGGGGAGGACTAACAAGCTGTGTCTATTATGACAAAACGGTTCCTGGGCTCTGCTTCTAAATACTATGGATATAGGGATATATATATATAGGTTAGTAACATGCCTTTGAAGGTTCTAATTTAATTTGATGCTATTTTAAATATACCAGCAGATACGTTCTGAACACCATAGGGGTGTGTCAAGGTGGATAGTTCCCCATTGGTTGCCCATAATGCTTGCTTGCTTATAGTTTACATCAGTTTTAAATAAACGGCAGGTAATGGATCAGAGCTGATCAACCCTGATGGCAATATATATTGTTATTTTGTTCAATTCACATTAATTCACATTATGAAAATTACATGATTTGATGTTTTTTACATTTTACGATATATAATATAAACAGATGATGTCACTGATTTGCTATGCACTTGGACAGCTATGATTGGCTGTGAAGAAGGGGGAGGGTTACAAATATCTTTAAAAGGCTTGATTTTTTCACTTGTTGTTTGTCATTGGAAGGGACTGTTTGTGTCCCGAAACGTCACATTAAAGAATACACTTGTTGTCACAGCTGGCTGAAGTCCAGTGAGTGTTTATTTCAAAATAATATTACTGAGCTTTATAGCACCCTGGCAGTTGTGGATTGATGGTGAGAGTGAACACACCTGGACTATATAGTATATATATATATATATATATATATATATATATATATATATATATATATATATATATATATATATATATATATATATATATATATATATATATATAAAAGCCCCACATTTGCTTGCAGAGTACTGGCAAATTTTGGCTGGGGGACCAGTTCAACTCACAATTATTTTGGACAGATGTCACCAGTAATACCCATTAGGCTGTTGGTGTGGCGAGTCCCACTGCTGTCACCAGCCCTGCCAACTTTTATAAAAGCTGCTAAAGTTTTGCAGAGAGTGCAGGGACTGTGCAGTCAGATATTTCAGCCAGATGCTTCCAGTTCTTCTGGCTGATCTGCACTCTTTGTCTCCCTATGTTTCAGGGGATTCCCCTCCCATTCTAGCCATTATGTCACCACATATGGCCACCACGATGAAGCCCTAGTCTAAATATACACGTAAAAATCATATCATGCACCAAATTCATGCCCTCCCTGCAGGTGTACCCTTAAGCAGTTGCCTAGTCTGCCTCCATTCCTTCTTCAAAGAATAAGACCGCCAACGTACGCTGTTAAAGTAATAGTCTACTCCAGGATTGTTATTGTTTAGAAAGATAGACAATCTATTTATTACCCATTCCACAGTTTTGCATAACCAACACAGTTATATTAATATACTTTTTACATATGTGATTACCTTGTATCTAAGCCTCAGCAGACTACCCCCTTATTTCAGTTCTTTTGACAGACTTGCATTTTAGCCAATCAGTGCCCTCTCATAAGTATCTCCACGGGCGTGAGCACAATGTTATCTATATGGCACACTGAACCTAACGCCCTCTAGCTGTGAAAAACTGTCAAATGCATTTAATAAAGGGGCAGGCTTCAAGGACTTAGAAATTAGCGTATGAACCTACCTATGTTTATCTTTCAACTAAGAATACCAGGAGAACAAAGCAAATTTGATGATAAAAGTGAACTGGAAAGTTTTTTTAAATCTCATGCCCTATCTGAATCATGAAACAACTAAGGTACAAGGAGCGCCTTTAAATCACAAGGCAAAGGAAAGTAACTTACAAGAAAGTGTGTGCATTTATTAAATAACACATATAATCTAATATCATGAATCCATGTTACATAAAATCTGATAGATTAAAAATAAAGAGAAATAACAGTATTAGTGTTATGTCTTAAAACCCTCTAAAACAAATACAGATACAGATACAAATAAAATAAAGTCCAAGTGGTTATAGTTATGTCCTACAAATATATCTATTTGTAAGTCTGCTGAAAAGTGTCTCTTAACTCCAATATAAAGTGTATTTTTACTCCAATAGAAAGTGCTGAAAAAGCTGAAAAAATGTGATTCCTTTTGGGGATAATGAATTCCTCACAACAAATAGTAGTAAAAAGTGGAAAATAAAATACAAAAAGTATAAAAAGGTAAAAATTGTGTTATAGGTGAAAAAGTTAAAAAAAAAAAAAAAAAAAGTTCCAATAAAAAATAAAAATGTTGAATGAAGTGATCTCTCCTAATAGTGAATCCTCTAGGTTGAAATTAGGAACTGAAGCAAACGTTGGGGAGAGAATTTTTTGATTTCTCAAATTTTTTTCCCTTAAAGTGCTTAAACTTCTATACCTGTAAATGCAAAAAATAATCATGACTACACAGTCCATTTAAGGGTTAATAATTCTTCCATTCTTCCATTCTTCCATTCTTCCATTTCTAAACAACATATTTTAATTGTGATGCATAAATCAATAAATAAATGTGATGTCTGTCTCTTGACAGGAAGCAGTTTGTCCTCTGGGGTTTGAGAAAATACTGGCGCACTTTAATTGAGAAGAATAGTCTGTACGTCACAACTTCAATCTGGTTGTACTGCACAGATAAGACAGATCAGGTCAAAAACGGAAAAAAATGGGTGCCGATAATCTAAAGGTCTCGCCAGTACTTTTATTTCCCTGGTGGAATTATCTACAGCCACTAAACCCTGAAAACAGGGTGTCTTGCTAAGGGGCTTATCATTCATTTTCGTATGGGAAGGAGATGCAGACATTACAAATAGTGATGTCCCGAACTGTTCGCCCGCGAACGGTTCACAGCGAACATAGGTTGTTTGCGTTCGCGTTTGTGGGCGAACACATGGCGATGTTCGATCCGCCCCTATGTGTCATCATTGTGGAAACTTTGACCCTTTATGTCACAGCCGTCTGACACATTAGAGCCAATCAACATCAGACACTCCCTCACAGACACCCCCAGCTACTCGGAATCCGCCATTTTAGACTCATAACGACCTTGCTTTTTTAATGATAGGACGTGTTATGTTTTTGCTCCTGACATTCATAGGAAAAACATAGCTAGGCTAGTGTATTTACAGTCCAGAAGGACTCCACTCATCTCTGCTGCAAGCACAGCACCCCAAAAAGCCCTTTTTAGGGCTATATTTCGTGCCGTTTTTTTTTTTTTTTTCTTTTTTTTTTTATTAGCATTTGCCTGGCTTTCAGCTGTGTGTTTAAGGCTCACAGCATATGCTGTGACTACTGCCACCACTGATATCTCCCTAACAACATTAGTTTAAATTTAACTAACCCAAAAATATAATTATTTTTCTAGTGTAATTTTTTTTCATTTTCTATCAGGCCAGCCAGCAGCCAGCAGTGTTAATATCCGTTTATAACATTATTTTTAATTTAAAAAAAAAACACAAAAAATATTTTTCTAGTGTAATCTAATTACATTTACTATCATGCCTGTGTCTGTCAGGCTCACTCAGCATTAATATACCTCTTTTTTTTCAGTCTTTTGGTTAATTGGTCTGTGCCAGGCAGCCACCCAGCACTCATATCTATTTTTCTTTCACCTTAATTTTAATATAAAAAAAAAAAGTTTAAATTTGTTTGCTAGTGTAATCAAATCTAATTTTCTATCCGGCCTGTGTGTTTTGCTGACATAGAGAGCCTACTGTGTTTACTTGCTGCCCTCCCTAGTCTATGAGCCACGACTCATATGTGTTTAACCTTTTTTTAATTCCCCCCCCCCAAAAATAATTTCAATCATTTTTCTAGTGTAATCTAATAGTATTTTCTATCAGGCGTGTGTGTATCCGACATACATAGCCTACTGTTTTTAATAGCTGCCCTTCCAAGGCTATCAGCCATGACTCATATGTATGTGCTTAACCTTTTTCTTAAAATTTCCAAAAAAAAGTCTTTAAATCATTATGCTAGTGTAATCTAATTGTATTTTCTATCAGGCCTGTGTCTAACTGTCTATCTGACTTACACAGCATACTGTTGTTATAATTGCTGCCCTACGTAGCAGCCAGCCAGTGCGACCACTCATAGAGTCATATGTGCATTGCACTTCTTAACATAATTTTAATATTAAAATCTAAAATTTTAAAATATTTTGCTAGTGTAATGTAACTTAATTTTCTATCAGTCCTGTGTTTTTGTCACTTACACAGCATACTGTGTTAAATTACTGCCCTACCTACCATCCACGACTCATATCTGCCAGCCTGTCTGCCAGGCCCAAGTAGCCAATTAGTGGCACCAATCACAATTCTTGTACCAGTAATAAAAAAAAAACATAATTTTTTGGCCTGCAAATATTCAGTCTCCTAGGGCCATTGAATTTCATTTACCTCCTGCCTGCCACTGCCAGCCTTTTGTGCCAGGCCGTCTAGCCAACTATTTACACCAATCATAATTGTTGTCACAGTCAGACAGTATAGTTATTAATTCGATCCGCCCCTATGTGTCATCATTGTGGAAACTTTGACCCTTTATGTCACAGCCGTCTGACACATTAGAGCCAATCAACATCAGACACTCCCTCACAGACACTCCCAGCTACTCGGAATCCGCCATTTTAGACTCATAACGACCTTGCTTTTTTAATGATAGGACGTGTTATGTTTTTGCTCCTGACATTCATAGGAAAAACATAGCTAGGCTAGTGTATTTACAGTCCAGAAGGACTCCACTCATCTCTGCTGCAAGCACAGCACCCCAAAAAGCCCTTTTTAGGGCTATATTTCGTGCCGTTTTTTTTTTTTTATTTCTTTTTTTTTTTATTAGCATTTGCCTGGCTTTCAGCTGTGTGTTTAAGGCTCACAGCATATGCTGTGACTACTGCCACCACTGATATCTCCCTAACAACATTAGTTTAAATTTAACTAACCCAAAAATATAATTATTTTTCTAGTGTAATTTTTTTTCATTTTCTATCAGGCCAGCCAGCAGCCAGCAGTGTTAATATCCGTTTATAACATTATTTTTAATTTAAAAAAAAAACACAAAAAATATTTTTCTAGTGTAATCTAATTACATTTACTATCATGCCTGTGTCTGTCAGGCTCACTCAGCATTAATATACCTCTTTTTTTTCAGTCTTTTGGTTAATTGGTCTGTGCCAGGCAGCCACCCAGCACTCATATCTATTTTTCTTTCACCTTAATTTTAATATAAAAAAAAAAAGTTTAAATTTGTTTGCTAGTGTAATCAAATCTAATTTTCTATCCGGCCTGTGTGTTTTGCTGACATAGAGAGCCTACTGTGTTTACTTGCTGCCCTCCCTAGTCTATGAGCCACGACTCATATGTGTTTAACCTTTTTTTAATTCCCCCCCCAAAAAAATAATTTCAATCATTTTTCTAGTGTAATCTAATAGTATTTTCTATCAGGCGTGTGTGTATCCGACATACATAGCCTACTGTTTTTAATAGCTGCCCTTCCAAGGCTATCAGCCATGACTCATATGTATGTGCTTAACCTTTTTCTTAAAATTTCCAAAAAAAAGTCTTTAAATCATTATGCTAGTGTAATCTAATTGTATTTTCTATCAGGCCTGTGTCTAACTGTCTATCTGACTTACACAGCATACTGTTGTTATAATTGCTGCCCTACGTAGCAGCCAGCCAGTGCGACCACTCATAGAGTCATATGTGCATTGCACTTCTTAACATAATTTTAATATTAAAATCTAAAATTTTAAAATATTTTGCTAGTGTAATGTAACTTAATTTTCTATCAGTCCTGTGTTTTTGTCACTTACACAGCATACTGTGTTAAATTACTGCCCTACCTACCATCCACGACTCATATCTGCCAGCCTGTCTGCCAGGCCCAAGTAGCCAATTAGTGGCACCAATCACAATTCTTGTACCAGTAATAAAAAAAAAACATAATTTTTTGGACTGCAAATATTCAGTCTCCTAGGGCCATTGAATTTCATTTACCTCCTGCCTGCCACTGCCAGCCTTTTGTGCCAGGCCGTCTAGCCAACTATTTACACCAATCATAATTGTTGTCACAATCAGACAGTATAGTTATTAATTTAAATAAAAAATTTTTTTAGTGTTTGCTCGTTTGCTCGTGCCTTTGAATTGCACTTTTCTACAGCCTTCCAAGCCTGTGTGCCAGGCCTACTTAAAAAATATTTACACCAATCATATTTGTTGTGACAGTATTCTAATAATTAAAAATTAAAATTTTTGGTAATAGTTGCTGTGATTTGAATCGTCAGTTTGCTGGTGCCATTGAAACGCACTTTCCTCCTGCCTTGCAGCCTGCTGTGAGCCAGGCCCCCACCTAGCCAATTGTTGTCAGCAATCATATTTCTGTTAACAGTATTGCAAAAATTGTCAATCATCACTGTTTAGACTGTCAGTAATCAGTCTCCTAGTGTCCTTGAATTGCATCTCCCTCCTGCCTGCCATCCTTTTGTGCCAGGCCGTCTTGCCAACTATTTACACCAATCCTAATTTTTTCTCACAGTATAGTTACTAATTAAAATTAAAAAAATCTTTATTGTTGATGATCTTAACCCTCAGTTTGCTCGTGCCTTTGAATTGCACTTTTCTACAGCCTTCCAAGCCTGTGTGCCAGGCCTACTTAAAAAATATTTACACCAATCATATTTGTTGTGACAGTATTCTAATAATTAAAAATTAAAATTTTTGGTAATAGTTGCTGTGATTTGAATCGTCAGTTTGCTGGTGCCATTGAAACGCACTTTCCTCCTGCCTTGCAGCCTGCTGTGAGCCAGGCCCCCACCTAGCCAATTGTTGTCAGCAATCATATTTCTGTTAACAGTATTGCAAAAATTGTCAATCATCACTGTTTAGACTGTCAGTAATCAGTCTCCTAGTGTCCTTGAATTGCATCTCCCTCCTGCCTGCCATCCTTTTGTGCCAGGCCGTCTTGCCAACTATTTACACCAATCCTAATTTTTTGTCACAGTATAGTTACTAATTAAAATTAAAAAAATCTTTATTGTTGATGATCTTAACCCTCAGTTTGCTCGTGCCTTTGAATTGCACTTTTCTACAGCCTTCCAAGCCTGTGTGCCAGGCCTACTTAAAAAATATTTACACCAATCATATTTGTTGTGACAGTATTCTAATAATTAAAAATTAAAATTTTTGGTAATAGTTGCTGTGATTTGAATCGTCAGTTTGCTGGTGCCATTGAAACGCACTTTCCTCCTGCCTTGCAGCCTGCTGTGAGCCAGGCCCCCACCTAGCCAATTGTTGTCAGCAATCATATTTCTGTTAACAGTATTGCAAAAATTGTCAATCATCACTGTTTAGACTGTCAGTAATCAGTCTCCTAGTGTCCTTGAATTGCATCTCCCTCCTGCCTGCCATCCTTTTGTGCCAGGCCGTCTTGCCAACTATTTACACCAATCCTAATTTTTTGTCACAGTATAGTTACTAATTAAAATTAAAAAAATCTTTATTGTTGATGATCTTAACCCTCAGTTTGCTCGTGCCTTTGAATTGCACTTTTCTACAGCCTTCCAAGCCTGTGTGCCAGGCCTACTTAAAAAATATTTACACCAATCATATTTGTTGTGACAGTATTCTAATAATTAAAAATTAAAATTTTTGGTAATAGTTGCTGTGATTTGAATCGTCAGTTTGCTGGTGCCATTGAAACGCACTTTCCTCCTGCCTTGCAGCCTGCTGTG
Organism: Bombina bombina; assembly: GCF_027579735.1. Classification (NCBI taxonomy): domain Eukaryota; kingdom Metazoa; phylum Chordata; class Amphibia; order Anura; family Bombinatoridae; genus Bombina; species Bombina bombina. The sequence continues at coordinate 481,491,949 of NC_069502.1, read as the reverse complement.
AGCCAGGCCCCCACCTAGCCAATTGTTGTCAGCAATCATATTTCTGTTAACAGTATTGCAAAAATTGTCACTCATCACTGTTTAGACTGTCATTAATCAGTCTCCTAGTGTCCTTGAATTGCATCTCCTGCCTGCCATCCTTTTGTGCCAGGCCGTCTTGCCAACTATTTACACCAATCCTAATTTTTTGTCACAGTATAGTTACTAATTAAAATTAAAAAAATCTTTATTGTTGATGATCTTAACCCTCAGTTTGCTCGTGCCTTTGAATTGCACTTTTCTACAGCCTTCCAAGCCTGTGTGCCAGGCCTACTTAAAAAATATTTACACCAATCATATTTTTTGTGACAGTATTCTAATAATTAAAAATTAAAATTTTTGGTAATAGTTGCTGTGATTTGAATTGTCAGTTTGCTGGTGCCATTGAAACGCACTTTCCTCCTGCCTTGCAGCCTGCTGTGAGCCAGGCCCCCACCTAGCCAATTGTTGTCAGCAATCATATTTCTGTTAACAGTATTGCAAAAATTGTCAATCATCACTGTTTAGACTGTCAGTAATCAGTCTCCTAGTGTCCTTGAATTGCATCTCCCTCCTGCCTGCCATCCTTTTGTGCCAGGCCGTCTTGCCAACTATTTACACCAATCCAAATATTTTGTCACAGTATAGTTACTAATTACAATTAAAAAAATCTTTATTGTTGATGATCTTAACCCTCAGTTTGCTCGTGCCTTTGAATTGCACTTTTCTACAGCCTTCCAAGCCTGTGTGCCAGGCCTACTTAAAAAATATTTACACCAATCATATTTGTTGTGACAGTATTCTAATAATTAAAAATTAAAATTTTTGGTAATAGTTGCTGTGATTTGAATCGTCAGTTTGCTGGTGCCATTGAAACACACTTTCCTCCTGCCTTGCAGCCTGCTGTGAGCCAGGCCCCCACCTAGCCAATTGTTGTCAGCAATCATATTTCTGTTAACAGTATTGCAAAAATTGTCAATCATCACTGTTTAGACTGTCAGTAATCAGTCTCCTAGTGTCCTTGAATTGCATCTCCCTCCTGCCTGCCATCCTTTTGTGCCAGGCCGTCTTGCCAACTATTTACACCAATCCTAATTTTTTGTCACAGTATAGTTACTAATTAAAATTAAAAACATCTTTATTGTTGATGATCTTAACCCTCAGTTTGCTCGTGCCTTTGAATTGCACTTTTCTACAGCCTTCCAAGCCTGTGTGCCAGGCCTACTTAAAAATATTTACACCAATCATATTTGTTGTGACAGTATTCTAATAATTAAAAATTAAAATTTTTGGTAATAGTTGCTGTGATTTGAAACCTCAGTTTGCTGGTGCCATTGAATAGCACTTTCCTCCTGCCTTGCAGCCTGCTGTGAGCCAGGCCCACCTAGCCAATTGTTGTCAGCAATTATATTTCTTTTAACAGTATTGCAAAAATTGTCAATCATCACTGTTTTGACTGTCATTAATCAGTCTCCTAGTGTCCTTGAATTGCATCTCCCTCCTGCCTGCCATCCTTTTGTGCCAGGCCGTCTTGCCAACTATTTACACCAATCCTAATTGTTGTCACAGTATAGTTACTAATTTAAATAAAAAATATCTTGATGGTTGATCTTAAGCCTCATTTTGCTTGTGCCATTGAATTGCACTTTTCTACTGCCTGCCAGCCTGTGTGCCAGGCCCAACTATCCAATTAGTGCTAGCAATCATATTTCTTTTAACAGTATTGCAAAATTTGTCAATCAACACTGTTTTGACTGTCAATCTGCAGTCTACTAGTGCCCTTGAATTGCATTTTCCTCCTGCCTGCCTGTGTGCCAGTCCCAACTAGCCAATTAGTGCCACCACTCATATTTATTGTAACAGGATTGGAATTTTTGTTAATCATAACTGTTTTGACTGTGATTCTTCAGTCTCCTAGTGCCATTGAATTGCAGTTTCCTTTCTCCCAGCGTGTGTGCCAGACAGGCTCATTTGCCAAATAGTGCCAAACAATCATATTTGTTGCCACAGTACTAGTAATATTTAAAAAAATTAACAATTTGTGATTTTTAAAACATCTGTCTTTTTTGTTGTTGTCAGTCTCACAGCGTATACTGTGCCCACTTTCACAGTGCCACCACTCAATTGGTGTAATAGTATTGTTAGTGTCCATTTAAAAAAAATGACAGGCAGAGGCAGGCCACCCCGCAGGTTCCGTGGTCGTGGTGCTGTGATTCCTTTAGACCCTACAAAAATGCACATTGTTCAGACGCCGGGTGCCAGGGGGGATGCAAAAACTTCTGAGGAGGACCTAGTTGAATGGCTAACACAGGAAACCCAATCTTCTTCCACTGCTAGTCCTCCTAACCTTGACGCACCATCTAAGTCCAGCTGTGCTTTGGGCAGGTCTCAAGTGACCAGTGACACTCCGCCGCCTGTCGCCACCACCAACACTAGCACCACAGCCGCTTCACTTGATCTGTCACAGGAGTTATTGACACATCATTTTGAAGAAATGAGTGATGCGCAACCATCATTGACAGAGGATGTAGATAATAGTGATCAGTCTCAGTCAGGCAGCATTACCGACATGGAGGTACGGTGTGATGAGGATGGTGATGTTGTACCCGCTGCTGCTTCCTTTCTTGATGTTTCAGATACAAGTGAAGCGGTTGATGATGATGTGTCGGTGGATGTCACGTGGGTGCCTGCTAGAAGAGAAGAAGAAGAGAGGGAAAGTTCAGATGGGGAGACAGAGAGGAGGAGGAGACGATTTGGAAGCACGGGGAGGTCGTCTCAAGGAGCTAGTGGCACAGTCAGACAGCATGCATCGTCACCAGGGGTCAGCCAGACAGCCCGCCGACGCCCATCAACGCATGCTGTTGCCACCACCAGAATGCCGTCATCGCAGAGCTCAGCAGTGTGGCATTTTTTTTGTGTGTCTGCCTCTGACAACAGCGATGCCATTTGCAACCTGTGCCAAAAGAAACTGAGTCGTGGGAAGTCCAACAGCCACCTAGGTACAACTGCTTTGCGAAGGCACATGGTCTCCCATCACAAAGGCCGATGGGAAGAACACATGAGTAGAAGCAGCACACAAAGTGAAAGCTGCCCTCCTCCTCCTGCTCCAGCATCTTCAGCCACGTCAACCAGTGCTGTCCTCCTTGCCCCCTCTCAACCATCCTCCACTCAGTCTCTCTTATGTAGCAGTTCCTGGTCATCTGCCCACAGTCAGGTGTCTGTCAAGGACATGTTTGAGCGTAAGAAGCCAATTTCTCAAAGTCACCCCCTTGCCCGGCGTCTGACAGCTGGCTTGTCTGAACTCTTAGCCCGCCAGCTTTTACCATACAAGCTGGTGGAGTCTGATGCTTTCAAAAAATTTGTATCTATTGGGACACCGCAGTGGAAGGTACCTGGCAGAAATTTCTTTTCACAAAAGGCAATCCCAAACCTGTACTCTGTTGTGAGAAAGGAAGTTATGGCATGTCTGGCACACAGCGTTGGGGCAAGGGTCCATATGACTACGGATAGCTGGTCTGCAAAGCATGGTCAGGGCAGGTATATCACCTACACTGCGCATTGGGTAAACCTGCTGACTTCTGACAAGCATGGAATGCGTGGCTCTGCAGAAGAGTTGGTGACACCGCCATGACTTGCAGGCAGGCCTGCTGCTACCTCCTCTACTCCTCCTACTCCATCCTCTTCCATAACCTCTTCCTCGGCTGAGTCCTCTTCAACTTCTGCGTCTTGCTCCACATCTATGGCACCCCCCCAGCTCCCCAGGTACTATTCTACATCCCGGGTACGGCAGTGTCACGCCGTCTTGGGGTTGACTTGCCTGAAAGCGGAGAGTCACACCGCACCAGCACTCCTGACCGCCCTGAACGCACAGGTGGATCAGTGGCTGACTCCGCACCAACTGGAGATTGGCAAGGTTGTTTCTGACAATGGAAGTAATTTGGTGGCGGCATTGAAATTGGGCAAGTTGACACATGTGCCGTGCATGGCACATGTGTGTAATCTGATTGTACAACGATTTGTCCATAAGTACCCAGGCTTACAGGACGTCCTGAAGCAGGCCAGGAAGGTGTGTGGCCATTTCAGGCGTTCCTACACGGCCATGGCGCACTTGTCTGATATCCAGCATCGAAACAACCTGCCAGTGAGGCGCTTGATTTGCGACAGCCCGACACGGTGGAATTCAACACTCCTAATGTTTGACCGCCTGCTCCAACAAGAAAAAGCTGTTAATGAGTATTTGTATGACCGGGGGTGCTAGGACAGCCTCTTGGGAGCTGGGGATATTTTTGCCAAATTACTGGACGCTCATGCGCAATGCCTGTAGGCTCATGCGTCCTTTTGAGGAGGTGACAAACCTTGTCAGTCGCACCGAAGGCACTATCAGCGACATCATACCATTTGTTTTCTTCCTGGAGCGTGCCCTGCGAAGAGTGCTGGATCAGGCAGTAGATGAGCGTGAAGAGGAAGAGGAAGAGTTGTGGTGTCCATCACCCCCACAAACAGCCGAATCAGCATTGCTTGCTGGACCTGCGGCAACGCAGGAAGAGGATTGTGAGGAAGAGGAGTCAGAGGAGGAATGTGGCTTTGGGGAGGATGAGGAGGAGGAAGACCGAGCACAACAGTCATCCCAGGGTGCTCGTTGTTGTCACCTCTCTGGTACCCGTGGTGTTGTACGTGGCTGGGGGGAAGAAGATACCATCAGTGAGATCAGTGAGGAGGAGGAACGCGACATGATTAGCTCAGCATCCAACCTTGTTCAAATGGGTTCTTTCATGCTGTCGTGCCTGTTGAGGGACCCTCGAATAAAAAAGCTGAAGGAGAACGACCTGTACTGGGTGTCCACGCTCCTCGACCCCCGGTATAAGCATAAAGTGCCTGAAATGTTACCAAATTCCCGCAAGTCGGAAAGGATGGAGCATTTTCATAATAAATTAAAAACTATGCTTTATACAGCGTATAAGGGTGATGTCACAGCACCACGGGAATGTAACAGGGGAAGAGATGAAATTAATCCTCCTCCTCCCACGACCATGGCGGCAAGGACCGGGCGCTTTCCTGACGTCTTGTTGATGGAGGACATGCGTACCTTTTAAACTCCCATGCACCATCAGAGCCTTTCGGGATCCAGCCTTAGAGAAAGACTCAACCGACAGGTAGCAGACTACCTAGCTTTAACTGCGGATCTCGACACTCTCAGGAGCGATGGACCCCTTGACTACTGGGTGTGCAGGCTGGACTTGTGGCCTGAGCTATCCCAATTTGCAATGGAACTTCTGGCCTGCCCCGCTTCAAGTGTCCTGTCTGAAAGGACTTTTAATGCAGCAGGAGGTTTTGTCACTGAGAAGAGAAGTCGCCTAGGTCAAAAAAGCCTTGACTATCTCACTTTTATAAAAATGAATGAGGGCTGGATCCCGAAGGGACTGACATTGGGCGATACATTTGAATAAAAAACTACTGATGATGATATGAGCTGCCTTGGGCTACAACTGGTACACAGGCTGGCCTTTTTTTTTTGGTTATAAAGACGGAGGACTTGCTTGACTTATCCGCCAACAACTAGTGTTCAAGCCACAAGCTTTTAGGGCACTTTATAAATGTTTTACAAACATCGATTTTTCTGGCCGCTGCTACAGCAGTTGCTCCAACAATACCCCAATGTTTCAGTCATTTGTACATTGCTAATTTTTCTGGCCTCTGCTGCATCTCTGTGGGTACAAAACTCAAATAAAAAAAATAAGGCACATAACACTAGTGATTAAACTGTTACGAATTGTACAACTTTACACACCACTCATATCCGGTGGACCATTCAATTGAACGCAAAATGCAACAAATTTGAAAGAGTAGGACCGACCAAGCATCTTTATCCGTCTCTTGGTTGATCTAAATTATCTCCGTGTTCCATCTATGACATACCTGTACTCTATTGTGCAAAAGGTGGCATATGTTTTGTTTCATGCTGTTGTGCCTGTTGCGGGTCGTGGCCCATGATATAAAAAGGCTGAAGGAGAACGACCTGTAGTAATGGTTGCCCCATCCAGTTTTTATAAAAATGTTCCTGGTTCCTCTCAATTATCTTTGGGTTTCTAAAATGGATGCCATACCTCTACTCGCTTGTGCAAAAGGATGGCATATGTGGTGGTGTTTCCTGCAGTTGTTTCTGTTGAGGGTGCTGGACCCTCTTATAAAAAAGCTGAAGGTGAACGACCTGGAGTGGGAGTCCAAGCATGGTTTTTGGTGCTATTTCACTTTTACAAACAATTATCTGTGGGTTTCACAAATCAATGCCGTACCAGTACTCTATTGTTCCAAAGTATGCCATATGTTCTCTTTCCTGCTGGTATTTTGTTTGAGGGTCCTGGACACTCTTATAAAAAGGCCTAAGGTGAAAGAGGTGTACTGGGTGTCCACTCATTTTTATTTTCTATTTCTCATTTGACCTAAATTATCTCTGGTTTTGTAAAATCAATGCCGTACCTGTACTCTATTGTTCAAAAGGATGCCATACGTCCTCTTTCCTGCTGGTGTTTTTTTTGAGTGTCCAGGACCATCTTATAAAAAGGCCTAAGGAGAAAGAGGTGTACTGGTTGGCCACTCATTTTTATTTTTCTATTTAACAATTGACCAAAATGATCTCTGGGTTTGTAAAATCAATGCTGTACCTGTACTCTATTGTTCAAAAGGATGCCATACGTCCTCTTTCCTGCTGGTGTTTTTTTTGAGGGTCCAGGACCCTCTTATAAAAAGGCCTAAGGAGAAAGAGGTGTACTGGCTGTCCATCGAATCATTTTTTTTATTCAAATTTACATTTAAAAAAAAAATTCTATGGGTTTCTAAAATCTATGCCTTTCCTGTACTCTATTGTTCAAAAGTATGCCATATGTCCTCTTTCCTGCTGGTTTTTTGTTTGAGGGTCCTGGACCCTCTTATAAAAAGGCATTATGGATAAAGAATTGTACCTGGTGTCCATCCAATCTTTTTTTTTTATTCAAATTCACGGTTGCAACAAATTATCCCCGGGTTTCTAAAATCAATGCCTTTCCTATAATCTTTTTTTCACAAAGGATGCCATATGTCCTCTTTCCTACTGCTGGTTTTGTTGAGTGTCCTGAAGCCTCTGCTAAAAAGGCCGAAGCATAAAGAAGTGTACTGGGTGTCTATTCAATGTTTTTTTAGATTTCACAGTTGTAACTTATTTTTTCTGTCTTTCAAAAATCAATGCCTTTCCTGTAATCTATTTTTCAAAAGGATGCCATATGTCCTCTTTCATGCTGTTCTTTCTGTTGAGGCTCCGGGACACTCTTTTAAAAAGGCCTAAGGATAAAGAAGTGTACTGGGTGTCCAATCAATGTTTTTTTTCTATTTCCCGGGTCATATAACTGATCTCTGTGTTTCTAAAATCAATGCCTTTCCTGTAATCTAATTTTCAAAAGTATGCCATATGTCCTCTTTCCTGCTGGTGTTTTTTTTGAGGGTCCAGGACCCTCTTATAAAAAGGCCTAAGGAGAAAGTGGTGTACTGGGTGTCCATCGAATCATTTTTTTTATTCAAATTTACATTTGCAAAAAATTATCTATGGGTTTCTAAAATCAATGCCTTTCCTGTACTCTTACTGTATTGTTAAAAAGTATGCCATATGTCCCCTTTCCTGCTGGTGTTTTGTTTGAGGGTCCTGGACCCTCTTATAAAAAGGCCTAGGGAGAAAGAATTGTACTGGGTGTCCATCCAACCATTTTTTTGATTCAAATTCACGGTTGCAACAAATTATCCCCGGGTTTCTAAAATCAATGCCTTTCCTATAATCTAATTTTCTAAAGTATGCCATATGTCCTCTTTCATGCTGCTGGTTTTGTGGAGGGTCCTGGAGCCTCTGCTAAAAAGGCCGAAGGATAAAGAAGTGTACTGGGTGTCTATTCAATGTTTTTTTAGATTTCACAGTTGTAACTTATTTTTTCTGTCTTTCAAAAATCAATGCCTTTCCTGTAATCTATTTTTCTAAAGTATGCCATATGTCCTCTTTCATGCTGCTGGTTTTGTGGAGGGTCCTGGAGCCTCTGCTAAAAAGGCCGAAGGATAAAGAAGTGTACTGGGTGTCTATTCAATGTTTTTTTAGATTTCACAGTTGTAACTTATTTTTTCTGTCTTTCAAAAATCAATGCCTTTCCTGTAATCTATTTTTCAAAAGGATGCCATATGTCCTCTTTCATGCTGTTCTTTCTGTTGAGGCTCCGGGACACTCTTTTAAAAAGGCCTAAGGATAAAGAAGTGTACTGGGTGTCCAATCAATGTTTTTTTTCTATTTCCCGGGTCATATAACTGATCTCTGTGTTTCTAAAATCAATGCCTTTCCTGTAATCTAATTTTCAAAAGTATGCCATATGTCCTCTTTCCTGCTGGTGTTTTTTTGAGGGTCCAGGACCCTCTTATAAAAAGGCCTAAGGAGAAAGTGGTGTACTGGGTGTCCATTGAATCATTTTTTTTATTCAAATTTACATTTGCAAAAAATTATCTATGGGTTTCTAAAATCAATGCCTTTCCTGTACTCTTACTGTATTGTTAAAAAGTATGCCATATGTCCCCTTTCCTGCTGGTGTTTTGTTTGAGGGTCCTGGACCCTCTTATAAAAAGGCCTTGGGAGAAACAATTGTACTGGGTGTCCATCCAACCATTTTTTTTTATTCAAATTCACGGTTGCAACAAATTATCCCCGGGTTTCTAAAATCAATGCCTTTCCTATAATCTTTTTTTCACAAAGGATGCCATATGTCCTCTTTCCTACTGCTGGTTTTGTTGAGTGTCCTGGAGCCTCTGCTCAAAAGGCCGAAGGATAAAGAAGTGTACTGGGTGTCTATTCAATGTTTTTTTAGATTTCCCGTTTGTAACAATTTTTTTCTGTCTTTCTAAAATCAATGCCTTTCCTGTAATCTATTTTTCAAAAGGATGCCATATGTCCTCTTTCATGCTGTTCTTTCTGTTGAGGCTCCGGGACACTCTTCTAAAAAGGCCTAAGGATAAATAAGTGTACTGGGTGTATAATCTATGTTTTTTTAGATTTCACGGTTGCAACTAATGATCTCTGTGTTTCTAAAATCAATGCCTTTCCTGTAATCTAATTTTCTAAAGTATGCCATATGTCCTCTTTCATGCTGCTGGTTTTGTGGAGGGTCCTGGAGCCTCTGCTAAAAAGGCCTAAGGATAAATAAGTGTACTTGGTGTGTAATCGAAGTTTTTTGTGATTTCACGGTTGCAACTAATGATCTCTGTGTTTCTAAAATCAATGCCTTTCCTGTACTCTAATTTTCTAAAGGATGCCATATGTCCTCTTTCAAGCTGCTGGTTTTGTGGAGGGTCCTGGAGCCTCTGCTAAAAAGGCCTAAGGATAAAGAAGTGTACTGGGTGTATAATCTATGTTTTTTTAGATTCCACGTTTGCAAAAAATTATCCACGGGTTTCTAAAATCAATGCCTTTCCAGTAATCTATTATTCACAAGGATGCCATATGTACTTTTTGATGCTGTTGTTTCGGTTGAGGCTCCGGGAGCCTCTTATTAAAAAGGCCTAATGAAAAATAAGTGTACTGGGTGTCTAATCAATGTTTTTTTCGATTTACCGTTTGCAACTAATGATCTCTGTGTTTCTGAAATCAATGCCTTTCCTATAATCATTTTTTCCAAAGGATGCCATATGTCCTCTTTCCTGCTGGTTTTGTCGAGGGTCCTGGAGCCTCTTCTGCGCATAATAAAGAAAAAAAAAATTAATTTAACTTGACTTAATAACTGAAGCATGACTTCAGGAGTCAGGTGTGGTCGTAGGTAGTGGTTGTTGTTAGCAGATTATTTTTATTGCAAATTGCAATTGCCACAGCGTGCATAAAATGTGCGTCACTAGTCCAAATTTTAAGTTTTTTTTTTTTTCATTCATGATTAGTTTGGGGTACGGCGTAACATTGGAAAGGCAAAAAACAGGTCTCGGTACCCGTTGATATAAGTGGTGACTACTAGTGCTTTTACCAGGCTCCTCTTGGATAGCCCCAGAAAGTGTGAGTATGAATCCCAAAAAGAAAATTAAATTAAGGTTGAAAAATTACTCCTAAGTAAATTGCAAGACCCGGAGCTCCTCAAACACACGTCCTACCGCAACAGGTATAGGCTCCGCCCACCCAAATCTTACCTTTTTAATGCCAATTGATATTGCCACAGCTGGAATAACAGTAACTAACATGTGCGTCACCACAGTCTCCGAATCTATTGTCGGATGTATACAAAAACAACAATAAAGAATTCCTTTTGGGGCGCAAAGAGATGGCTACCGGAACACTCCAGGAACTTCACAAAAGTGGCTGTCTTGTGTTTCTGGTGATGTTGTAGACATCTGGGTAGTGTACAGGGAGGGCAAAAATCCTCTCCATCTCTGTGCACCACAGGACAGGACGTCCTTGTCATCCATAAGCACATGAAATTGCTGGCATTTTTGTTGCTTCAAGAAGTTCATTTTTTGTGGTGATAGATAGTACTGAATTAAATAAACTTTGGTTTCCTACCATACTCAAGACAATCTTGTAGTTCAAGCTTCGGACTTGCTGTGGGAAACAGTGGGCTGTCCATAACAGAAAGATGATTTAGACAGAAGTAACGGGCTCTGCTTGCAGGTGACACATGTTTATCGTCAATCATCAAAGGGGTTGCGTGCAGAATATGGCTGATGGCCCCTTATTCACATGTTTGTCCAGAGCAAGAACATTTGCAAACAGCCAGAAGAGAGGTCGGTTCTCACCAGCCTTAAGTTGAGCTTCAATTGCCAAATGCTGATATTCAATAAATAGACAAACAGTGCCTTAAAAAACACATTTGCAATATGGATTCACCAGAGCAAGGTCATTGCTAGTATTTCCCACAATAACAAAATTAAAATGACACAACTCCGCAATCTTCCCCTTCACATTACAGGGAGTGCAGAATTATTAGGCAAGTTGTATTTTTGAGGATTCATTTTATTATTGAACAACAACCATGTTCTCAATGAACCCAAAAAATTCATTAATATCAAAGCTGAATAGTTTTGGAAGTAGTTTTTAGTTTGTTTTTAGTTATAGCTATTTTAGGGGGATATCTGTGTGTGCAGGTGACTATTACTGTGCATAATTATTAGGCAACTTAACAAAAAACAAATATATACCCATTTCAATTATTTATTTTTACCAGTGAAACCAATATAACATCTCAACATTCACAAATATACATTTCTGACATTCAAAAACAAAACAAAAACAAATCAGTGACCAATATAGCCACCTTTCTTTGCAAGGACACTCAAAAGCCTGCCATCCATGGATTCTGTCAGTGTTTTGATCTGTTCACCATCAACATTGCGTGCAGCAGCAACCACAGCCTCCCAGACACTGTTCAGAGAGGTGTACTGTTTTCCCTCCTTCTAAATCTCACATTTGATGATGGACCACAGGTTCTCAATGGGGTTCAGATCAGGTGAACAAGGAGGCCATGTCATTAGATTTTCTTCTTTTATACCCTTTCTTGCCAGCCACGCTGTGGAGTACTTGGACGCGTGTGATGGAGCATTGTCCTGCATGAAAATCATGTTTTTCTTGAAGGATGCAGACTTCTTCCTGTACCACTGCTTGAAGAAGGTGTCTTCCAGAAACTGGCAGTAGGACTGGGAGTTGAGCTTGACTCCATCCTCAACCCGAAAAGGCCCCACAAGCTCATCTTTGATGATACCAGCCCAAACCAGTACTCCACCTCCACCTTGCTGGCGTCTGAGTCGGACTGGAGCTCTCTGCCCTTTACCAATCCAGCCACGGGCCCATCCATCTGGCCCATCAAGACTCACTCTCATTTCATCAGTCCATAAAACCTTAGAAAAATCAGTCTTGAGATATTTCTTGGCCCAGTCTTGACGTTTGAGCTTGTGTGTCTTGTTCAGTGGTGGTCGTCTTTCAGCCTTTCTTACCTTGGCCATGTCTCTGAGTATTGCACACCTTGTGCTTTTGGGCACTCCAGTGATGTTGCAGCTCTGAAATATGGCCAAACTGGTGGCAAGTGGCATCTTGGCAGCTGCACGCTTGACTTTTCTCAGTTCATGGGCAGTTATTTTGCGCCTTGGTTTTTCCACACGCTTCTTGCGACCCTGTTGACTATTTTGAATGAAACGCTTGATTGTTCGATGATCACGCTTCAGAAGCTTTGCAATTTTAAGAGTGCTGCATCCCTCTGCAAGATATCTTACTATTTTTTACTTTTCTGAGCCTGTCAAGTCCTTCTTTTGACCCATTTTGCCAAAGGAAAGGAAGTTGCCTAATAATTATGCACACCTGATATAGGGTGTTGATGTCATTAGACCACACCCCTTCTCATTACAGAGATGCACATCACCTAATATGCTTAATTGGTAGTAGGCTTTCGAGCCTATACAGCTTGGAGTAAGACAACATGCATAAAGAGGATGATGTGGTCAAAATACTCATTTGCCTAATAATTCTGCACTCCCTGTATTATTGTCACACTCCATTGTACTCCTATGCCCACCTCCCTGCTCTTGTTTTTGTTGAGGGTCCTGGAGCCTCTGCTAAAAAGGCCTAAGGATAAATAAGTGTACTTGGTGTATAATCAAAGTTTTTTGTGATTTCACGGTTGCAACTAATGATCTCTGTGTTTCTAAAATCAATGCCTTTCCTATAATCATTTTTTTCAAAAGGATGCCATATGTCCTCTTTCCTGCTGCTGGTTTTGTCGAGGGTCCTGGAGCCTCTGCTGCACATAATAAAGAAAAAAAAAATTAATTTAACTTGACTTAATAACTGAAGCATGACTTCAGGAGTCAGGTGTGGTCGTAGGTAGTGGTTGTTGTTAGCAGATTATTTTTATTGCAAATTGCAATTGCCACAGCGTGCATAAAATGTGCGTCACTAGTCCAAATTTTAATTTTTTTTTTTTCATTCAGGATTAGTTTGGGGTACGGCGCAATATTGGAAACGCAAAAAAACAGGTCTCCGTACCCGTTGATATAAGGGGTGACTACTACTGCTTTTACCAGGCTCCTCTTGGATAGCCCCAGAAAGTGTGACTATGAATCCCAAAAAGAAAATTAAATTAAGGTTGAAAACTAACTCCAAAGTAACTTGTAAGACCTGGAGCTCCTCAAACACACGTCCTACCTTAACAGCTATAGGCTCCACAACCCACAAATCTTAACTTTTTCATGCCAATTGATATTGCCACAGCTGGAACAACAGTAAATAACATGTGCGTCACCACAGTCTCCGAAGCTGTTGTCGGATGTATACAAAAACACTGATAAAGTATTCCTTTAGGAGCGCAAAGAGATGGCTACCGGAACACCAGGAACTTCACAAGAGTGGCTGTATTGTGTTTCTGGTGATGTTTGAGACATCTGGGTAGTGTACAGGGAGGGCAAAAATCGTCTCCATCTCTGTGCACCAAAGGACATGACGTCCTTGTCATCCATAAGCACATGAAATTGCTGCCATTTTTGTTGCTTCAAGAAGTTCATTTTTTGTGGTGATAGATAGTACTGAATTAAATAAACTTTGGTTTCCTACCATACTCAAGACAATCTTGTATTTCAAAATTCGTACTTGCTGTGGGAAACAGTGGACTGTCCATACCAGGAAGATGATTTAGACAGAAGTAACGAGCTCTGCTTGCAGGTGACACATGTTTATCGTCAATCATCAAAGGGGTTGCGTGCAGAATATGGCTGATGGCCCCTTATTCACATGTTTGTCCAGAGCCACAACATTTGCAAACAGCCAGAAGAAAGGTCGTTTCTCACCAGCCTAAGTTGAGCTTCATTTAACAAATGCTGATATTCAAAAAAATAGACAAACAGTGCCTTAAATAACACATTTGCGATATGGATTCACCAGAGCAAGGTCATTGCAAGTACTAAGTTCCCACGATAACAAAATTAAAATGCCACAACTATGCAATCTTCACCTTCAGATTATTATTGTCACACTCCATTGTACTCCTATGCCCAGCTCCCTGCTCTTGTTTTTGTTGAGGGTCCTGGAGCCTCTGCTGAAAAGGCCTATGGATAATAAAGTGTACTGGGTGTCAGTTCAATTTTTTTTTTTATTTCACGGTTGCAAGTAATTATCTCAGTGTTTCTAAAATCAATGCCTTTCCTGTAATCTATAATTCAAAAAGATTGACATATGTCCTCTTTCATGCTGTTGTTTCAGTTGCGGCTCCGGGACCCTCGTATTAACAAGGCCTGAGGATAAATAAGTGTAACCGATGTCTAATGAATGTTTTTTTCTATTACACTGGTCATATAAATGATCTGTGGGTTTCTAAAATCAATGCCTTTCCTGTAATCTTTTATTCAAAAGTATGACATATCTCCTCTTTCATGCTGTTGTTTCGGTTGAGCCTCCGGGACCCTCGTATTAAAAAGGCCTGAGCATAAATAAGTGTCACGGCTGTCTAATCAATGTTTTTGTCTAATTTCACGGTTGCAAATAATGATCTGTGGGTTTCTAAAATCAATGCCTTTCCTGTAATCTTTTATTCAAAAGGATGACATATCTCCTCTTTCATGCTGTTGTTTCGGTTGAGGCTCCGGGACCCTCGTATTAAAAAGGCCTGAGCATAAATAAGTGTCACGGCTGTCTAATCAATGTTTTTGTCTAATTTCACGGTTGCAAATAATGATCTGTGACTTTCTAAAATCAATGCCTTTCCTGTAATCTTTTATTCAAAAGGATGACATATCTCCTCTTTCATGCTGTTGTTTCGGTTGAGGCTCCGGGACCCTCGTATTAAAAAGGCCTGTTCATAAATAAGTGTGACGGGTGTGTAATCAATTTTTTTTTCTAAATTCACGGTTGCAAATAATGATCTGTGGGTTTCTAAAATCAATGCCTTTACTGTAATCTATTATTCAAAAGGATGAAATATCTCCTCTTTCATGCTGTTGTTTCGGTTGAGCCTCCGGGACCCTCGTATTAAAAAGGCCTGAGCAAAAATAAGTGTCACGGCTGTCTAATCAATGTTTTTGTGTAATTTCACGGTTGCAAATAATGATCTGTGGCTTTCTAAAATCAATGCCTTTCCTGTAATCTTTTATTCAAAAGTATGACATATCTCCTCTTTCATGCTGTTGTTTCGGTTGAGGCTCCGGGACCCTCGTATTAAAAAGGCCTGAGCATAAATAAGTGTCACGGCTGTGTAATCAATTTTTTTTTCTAAATTCACGGTTGCAAATAATGATCTGTGGGTTTCTAAAATCAATGCCTTCCCTGTAATCTTTTATTCAAAAGGATGACATATCTCCTCTTTCATGCTGTTGTTTCGGTTGAGGCTCCGGGACCCTCGTATTAAAAAGGCCTGAGCATAAATAAGTGTGACGGGTGTGTAATCAATTTTTTTTTCTAAATTCACGGTTGCAAATAATGATCTGTGGGTTTCTAAAATCAATGACTTTACTGTAATCTTTTATTCAAAAGGATGACATATCTCCTCTTTCATGCTGTTGTTTCGGTTGAGCCTCCGGGACCCTCGTATTAAAAAGGCCTGAGCATAAATAAGTGTCACGGCTGTCTAATCAATGTTTTTGTCTAATTTCACGGTTGCAAATAATGATCTGTGGCTTTCTAAAATCAATGCCTTTCCTGTAATCTTTTATTCAAAAGGATGACATATCTCCTCTTTCATGCTGTTGTTTCGGTTGAGGCTCCGGGACCCTCGTATTAAAAAGGCCTGAGCATAAATAAGTGTCACGGCTGTGTAATCAATTTTTTTTTCTAAATTCACGGTTGCAAATAATGATCTGTGGGTTTCTAAAATCAATGCCTTTCCTGTAATCTTTTATTCAAAAGGATGACATATCTCCTCTTTAATGCTGTTGTTTCGGTTGAGGCTCCGGGACCCTCGTATTAAAAAGGCCTGAGCATAAATAAGTGTGACGGGTGTGTAATCAATTTTTTTTTCTAAATTCACGGTTGCAAATAATGATCTGTGGGCTTCTAAAATCAATGCCTTTCCTGTAATCTTTTATTCAAAAGGATGACATATCTCCTCTTTCATGCTGTTGTTTTGGTTGAGGCTCCGGGACCCTCGTATTAAAAAGGCCTGAGCATAAATAAGTGTGACGGGTGTGTAATCAATTTTTTTTTCTAAATTCACGGTTGCAAATAATGATCTGTGACTTTCTAAAATCAATGCCTTTCCTGTAATCTTTTATTCAAAAGGATGACATATCTCCTCTTTCATGCTGTTGTTTCGGTTGAGGCTCCGGGACCCTCGTATTAAAAAGGCCTGAGCATAAATAAGTGTCACGGCTGTGTAATCAATTTTTTTTCTAAATTCACGGTTGCAAATAATGATCTGTGGGTTTCTAAAATCAATGCCTTTCCTGTAATCTTTTATTCAAAAGGATGACATATCTCCTCTTTCATGCTGTTGTTTCGGTTGAGGCTCCGGGACCCTTGTGTTAAAAAGGCCTGAGCATAAATAAGTGTCACGGGTGTGTAATCAATTTTTTTTTCTAAATTCACAGTTGCAAATAATGATCTGTGGGTTTCTAAAATCAATGCCTTTCCTGTAATATTTTATTCAAAAGGATGATATATCTCCTCTTTCATGCTGTTGTTTGGGTTGAGGCTCCGGGACCCTCGTATTAAAAAGGCCTGAGCATAAATAAGTGTGACGGGTGTGTAATCAATTTTTTTTTCTAAATTCACGGTTGCAAATAATGATCTGTGGGTTTCTAAAATCAATGCCTTTCCTGTAATCTTTCATTCAAAAGGATGACATATCTCCTCTTTCATGCTGTTGTTTCGGTTGAGGCTCCGGGACCCTCGTATTAAAAAGGCCTGAGCATAAATAAGTGTCACGGCTGTGTAATCAATTTTTTTTTCTAAATTCACGGTTGCAAATAATGATCTGTGGGTTTCTAAAATCAATGCCTTTCCTGTAATCTTTTATTCAAAAGGATGACATATCTCCTCTTTCATGCTGTTGTTTCGGTTGAGGCTCCGGGACCCTTGTATTAAAAAGGCCTGAGCATAAATAAGTGTGACGGGTGTGTAATCAATTTTTTTTTCTAAATTCACGGTTGCAAATAATGATCTGTGGGTTTCTAAAATCAATGCCTTTCCTGTAATCTTTTATTCAAAAGGATGACATATCTCCTCTTTCATGCTGTTGTTTCGGTTGAGGCTCCAGGACCCTCGTATTAAAAAGGCCTGAGCATAAATAAGTGTCACGGCTGTGTAATCAATTTTTTTTTCTAAATTCACGGTTGCAAATAATGATCTGTGGGTTTCTAAAATCAATGCCTTTCCTGTAATCTTTTATTCAAAAGGATGACATATCTCCTCTTTAATGCTGTTGTTTCGGTTGAGGCTCCGGGACACTCGTATTAAAAAGGCCTGAGCATAAATAAGTGTGACGGGTGTGTAATCAATTTTTTTTTCTAAATTCACGGTTGCAAATAATGATCTGTGGGTTTCTAAAATCAATGCCTTTCCTGTAATCTTTTATTCAAAAGGATGACATATCTCCTCTTTCATGCTGTTGTTTCGGTTGAGGCTCCGGGACCCTCGTATTAAAAAGGCCTGATCATAAATAAGTGTCACGGCTGTGTAATCAATTTTTTTTTCTAAATTCACGGTTGCAAATAATGATCTGTGGGTTTCTAAAATCAATGCCTTTCCTGTAATCTTTTATTCAAAAGGATGATATATCTCCTCTTTCATGCTGTTGTTTGGGTTGAGGCTCCGGGACCCTCGTATTAAAAAGGCCTGAGCATAAATAAGTGTGACGGGTGTGTAATCAATTTTTTTTTCTAAATTCACGGTTGCAAATAATGATCTGTGGCTTTCTAAAATCAATGCCTTTCCTGTAATCTTTTATTCAAAAGGATGACATATCTCCTCTTTCATGCTGTTGTTTCGGTTGAGGCTCCGGGACCCTCGTATTAAAAAGGCCTGAGCATAAATAAGTGTCACGGCTGTGTAATCAATTTTTTTTTCTAAATTCACGGTTGCAAATAATGATCTGTGGGTTTCTAAAATCAATGCCTTTCCTGTAATCTTTTATTCAAAAGGATGACATATCTCCTCTTTCATGCTGTTGTTTCGGTTGAGGCTCCGGGACCCTTGTATTAAAAAGGCCTGAGCATAAATAAGTGTCACGGCTGTGTAATTAATTTTTTTTTCTAAATTCACGGTTGCAAATAATGATCTGTGGGTTTCTAAAATCAATGCCTTTCCTGTAATCTTTTATTCAAAAGTATGACATATCTCCTCTTTCATGCTGTTGTTTCGGTTGAGGCTCCAGGACCCTTGTATTAAAAAGGCCTGAGCATAAATAAGTGTCACGGCTGTGTAATCAATTTTTTTTTCTAAATTCACGGTTGCAAATAATGATCTGTGGGTTTCTAAAATCAATGCCTTTCCTGTAATCTTTTATTCAAAAGGATGACATATCTCCTCTTTAATGCTGTTGTTTCGGTTGAGGCTCCGGGACCCTCGTATTAAAAAGGCCTGAGCATAAATAAGTGTGACGGGTGTGTAATCAATTTTTTTTTCTAAATTCACGGTTGCAAATAATGATCTGTGGGTTTCTAAAATCAATGCCTTTCCTGTAATCTTTTATTCAAAAGGATGACATATCTCCTCTTTCATGCTGTTGTTTCGGTTGAGGCTCCAGGACCCTTGTATTAAAAAGGCCTGAGCATAAATAAGTGTCACGGCTGTGTAATCAATTTTTTTTTCTAAATTCACGGTTGCAAATAATGATCTGTGGGTTTCTAAAATCAATGCCTTTCCTGTAATCTTTTATTCAAAAGGATGACATATCTCCTCTTTAATGCTGTTGTTTCGGTTGAGGCTCCGGGACCCTCGTATTAAAAAGGCCTGAGCATAAATAAGTGTGACGGGTGTGTAATCAATTTTTTTTTCTAAATTCACGGTTGCAAATAATGATCTGTGGGCTTCTAAAATCAATGCCTTTCCTGTAATCTTTTATTCAAAAGGATGACATATCTCCTCTTTCATGCTGTTGTTTTGGTTGAGGCTCCGGGACCCTCGTATTAAAAAGGCCTGAGCATAAATAAGTGTGACGGGTGTGTAATCAATTTTTTTTTCTAAATTCACGGTTGCAAATAATGATCTGTGACTTTCTAAAATCAATGCCTTTCCTGTAATCTTTTATTCAAAAGGATGACATATCTCCTCTTTCATGCTGTTGTTTCGGTTGAGGCTCCGGGACCCTCGTATTAAAAAGGCCTGAGCATAAATAAGTGTCACGGCTGTGTAATCAATTTTTTTTCTAAATTCACGGTTGCAAATAATGATCTGTGGGTTTCTAAAATCAATGCCTTTCCTGTAATCTTTTATTCAAAAGGATGACATATCTCCTCTTTCATGCTGTTGTTTCGGTTGAGGCTCCGGGACCCTTGTGTTAAAAAGGCCTGAGCATAAATAAGTGTCACGGGTGTGTAATCAATTTTTTTTTCTAAATTCACAGTTGCAAATAATGATCTGTGGGTTTCTAAAATCAATGCCTTTCCTGTAATATTTTATTCAAAAGGATGATATATCTCCTCTTTCATGCTGTTGTTTGGGTTGAGGCTCCGGGACCCTCGTATTAAAAAGGCCTGAGCATAAATAAGTGTGACGGGTGTGTAATCAATTTTTTTTTCTAAATTCACGGTTGCAAATAATGATCTGTGGGTTTCTAAAATCAATGCCTTTCCTGTAATCTTTCATTCAAAAGGATGACATATCTCCTCTTTCATGCTGTTGTTTCGGTTGAGGCTCCGGGACCCTCGTATTAAAAAGGCCTGAGCATAAATAAGTGTCACGGCTGTGTAATCAATTTTTTTTTCTAAATTCACGGTTGCAAATAATGATCTGTGGGTTTCTAAAATCAATGCCTTTCCTGTAATCTTTTATTCAAAAGGATGACATATCTCCTCTTTCATGCTGTTGTTTCGGTTGAGGCTCCGGGACCCTTGTATTAAAAAGGCCTGAGCATAAATAAGTGTCACGGCTGTGTAATCAATTTTTTTTTCTAAATTCACGGTTGCAAATAATGATCTGTGGGTTTCTAAAATCAATGCCTTTCCTGTAATCTTTTATTCAAAAGGATGACATATCTCCTCTTTCATGCTGTTGTTTCGGTTGAGGCTCCAGGACCCTCGTATTAAAAAGGCCTGAGCATAAATAAGTGTCACGGCTGTGTAATCAATTTTTTTTTCTAAATTCACGGTTGCAAATAATGATCTGTGGGTTTCTAAAATCAATGCCTTTCCTGTAATCTTTTATTCAAAAGGATGACATATCTCCTCTTTAATGCTGTTGTTTCGGTTGAGGCTCCGGGACACTCGTATTAAAAAGGCCTGAGCATAAATAAGTGTGACAGGTGTGTAATCAATTTTTTTTTCTAAATTCACGGTTGCAAATAATGATCTGTGGGTTTCTAAAATCAATGCCTTTCCTGTAATCTTTTATTCAAAAGGATGACATATCTCCTCTTTCATGCTGTTGTTTCGGTTGAGGCTCCGGGACCCTCGTATTAAAAAGGCCTGATCATAAATAAGTGTCACGGCTGTGTAATCAATTTTTTTTTCTAAATTCACGGTTGCAAATAATGATCTGTGGGTTTCTAAAATCAATGCCTTTCCTGTAATCTTTTATTCAAAAGGATGATATATCTCCTCTTTCATGCTGTTGTTTGGGTTGAGGCTCCGGGACCCTCGTATTAAAAAGGCCTGAGCATAAATAAGTGTGACGGGTGTGTAATCAATTTTTTTTTCTAAATTCACGGTTGCAAATAATGATCTGTGGCTTTCTAAAATCAATGCCTTTCCTGTAATCTTTTATTCAAAAGGATGACATATCTCCTCTTTCATGCTGTTGTTTCGGTTGAGGCTCCGGGACCCTCGTATTAAAAAGGCCTGAGCATAAATAAGTGTCACGGCTGTGTAATCAATTTTTTTTTCTAAATTCACGGTTGCAAATAATGATCTGTGGGTTTCTAAAATCAATGCCTTTCCTGTAATCTTTTATTCAAAAGGATGACATATCTCCTCTTTCATGCTGTTGTTTCGGTTGAGGCTCCGGGACCCTCGTATTAAAAAGGCCTGATCATAAATAAGTGTCACGGCTGTGTAATCAATTTTTTTTTCTAAATTCACGGTTGCAAATAATGATCTGTGGGTTTCTAAAATCAATGCCTTTCCTGTAATCTTTCATTCAAAAGGATGACATATCTCCTCTTTCATGCTGTTGTTTCGGTTGAGGCTCCGGGACCCTTGTATTAAAAAGGCCTGAGCATAAATAAGTGTCACGGCTGTGTAATCAATTTTTTTTTCTAAATTCACGGTTGCAAATAATGATCTGTGGGTTTCTAAAATCAATGCCTTTCCTGTAATCTTTTATTCAAAAGGATGACATATCTCCTCTTTCATGCTGTTGTTTCGGTTGAGGCTCCAGGACCCTCGTATTAAAAAGGCCTGAGCATAAATAAGTGTCACGGCTGTGTAATCAATTTTTTTTTCTAAATTCACGGTTGCAAATAATGATCTGTGGGTTTCTAAAATCAATGCCTTTCCTGTAATCTTTTATTCAAAAGGATGACATATCTCCTCTTTCATGCTGTTGTTTCGGTTGAGGCTCCGGGACCCTCGTATTAAAAAGGCCTGATCATAAATAAGTGTCACGGCTGTGTAATCAATTTTTTTTTCTAAATTCACGGTTGCAAATAATGATCTGTGGGTTTCTAAAATCAATGCCTTTCCTGTAATCTTTCATTCAAAAGGATGACATATCTCCTCTTTCATGCTGTTGTTTCGGTTGAGGCTCCGGGACCCTTGTATTAAAAAGGCCTGAGCATAAATAAGTGTCACGGCTGTGTAATCAATTTTTTTTTCTAAATTCACGGTTGCAAATAATGATCTGTGGGTTTCTAAAATCAATGCCTTTCCTGTAATCTTTTATTCAAAAGGATGACATATCTCCTCTTTCATGCTGTTGTTTCGGTTGAGGCTCCAGGACCCTCGTATTAAAAAGGCCTGAGCATAAATAAGTGTCACGGCTGTGTAATCAATTTTTTTTTTTTTTTTCCCGGTTGCAAGTAATTATCTCAGTGTTTCTAAAATCAATGCCTTTCCTGTAATCTTTTATTCAAAAGGATGACATATCTCCTCTTTCATGCTGTTGTTTCGGTTGAGGCTCCGGGACCCTCGTATTAAAAAGGCCTGAGCATAAATAAGTGTCACGGCTGTGTAATCAATTTTTTTTCTAAATTCACGGTTGCAAATAATGATCTGTGGGTTTCTAAAATCAATGCCTTTCCTGTAATCTTTTATTCAAAAGGATGACATATCTCCTCTTTCATGCTGTTGTTTCGGTTGAGGCTCCGGGACCCTCGTATTAAAAAGGCCTGAGCATAAATAAGTGTCACGGCTGTGTAATCAATTTTTTTTTCTAAATTCACGGTTGCAAATAATGATCTGTGGGTTTCTAAAATCAATGCCTTTCCTGTAATCTTTTATTCAAAAGGATGACATATCTCCTCTTTAATGCTGTTGTTTCGGTTGAGGCTCCGGGACCCTCGTATTAAAAAGGCCTGAGCATAAATAAGTGTGACGGGTGTGTAATCAATTTTTTTTTCTAAATGCACGGTTGCAAATAATGATCTGTGGGCTTCTAAAATCAATGCCTTTCCTGTAATCTTTTATTCAAAAGGATGACATATCTCCTCTTTCATGCTGTTGTTTTGGTTGAGGCTCCGGGACCCTCGTATTAAAAAGGCCTGAGCATAAATAAGTGTCACGGCTGTGTAATCAATTTTTTTTTTTTTATTTCCCGGTTGCAAGTAATTATCTCAGTGTTTCTAAAATCAATGCCTTTCCTGTAATCTTTTATTCAAAAAGATGACATATCTCCTCTTTCATGCTGTTGTTTCGGTTGAGGCTCCGGGACCCTCGTATTAAAAAGGCCTGAGCATAAATAAGTGTCACGGCTGTGTAATCAATTTTTTTTCTAAATTCACGGTTGCAAATAATGATCTGTGGGTTTCTAAAATCAATGCCTTTCCTGTAATCTTTTATTCAAAAGGATGACATATCTCCTCTTTCATGCTGTTGTTTCGGTTGAGGCTCCAGGACCCTCGTATTAAAAAGGCCTGAGCATAAATAAGTGTCACGGCTGTGTAATCAATTTTTTTTTCTAAATTCACGGTTGCAAATAATGATCTGTGGGTTTCTAAAATCAATGCCTTTCCTGTAATCTTTTATTCAAAAGGATGACATATCTCCTCTTTCATGCTGTTGTTTCGGTTGAGGCTCCGGGACCCTCGTATTAAAAAGGCCTGATCATAAATAAGTGTCACGGCTGTGTAATCAATTTTTTTTCTAAATTCACGGTTGCAAATAATGATCTGTGGGTTTCTAAAATCAATGCCTTTCCTGTAATCTTTCATTCAAAAGGATGACATATCTCCTCTTTCATGCTGTTGTTTCGGTTGAGGCTCCGGGACCCTTGTATTAAAAAGGCCTGAGCATAAATAAGTGTCACGGCTGTGTAATCAATTTTTTTTTCTAAATTCACGGTTGCAAATAATGATCTGTGGGTTTCTAAAATCAATGCCTTTCCTGTAATCTTTTATTCAAAAGGATGACATATCTCCTCTTTCATGCTGTTGTTTCGGTTGAGGCTCCAGGACCCTCGTATTAAAAAGGCCTGAGCATAAATAAGTGTCACGGCTGTGTAATCAATTTTTTTTTTTTTATTTCCCGGTTGCAAGTAATTATCTCAGTGTTTCTAAAATCAATGCCTTTCCTGTAATCTTTTATTCAAAAGGATGACATATCTCCTCTTTCATGCTGTTGTTTCGGTTGAGGCTCCGGGACCCTCGTATTAAAAAGGCCTGAGCATAAATAAGTGTGACGGGTGTGTAATCAATTTTTTTTTCTAAATTCACGGTTGCAAATAATGATCTGTGGGTTTCTAAAATCAATGCCTTTACTGTAATCTTTTATTCAAAAGGATGACATATCTCCTCTTTCATGCTGTTGTTTCGGTTGAGCCTCCGGGACCCTCGTATTAAAAAGGCCTGAGCATAAATAAGTGTCACGGCTTTCTAATCAATGTTTTTGTCTAATTTCACGGTTGCAAATAATGATCTGTGGCTTTCTAAAATCAATGCCTTTCCTGTAATCTTTTATTCAAAAGGATGACATATCTCCTCTTTCATGCTGTTGTTTCGGTTGAGGCTCCGGGACCCTCGTATTAAAAAGGCCTGAGCATAAATAAGTGTCACGGCTGTGTAATCAATTTTTTTTTCTAAATTCACGGTTGCAAATAATGATCTGTGGGTTTCTAAAATCAATGCCTTTCCTGTAATCTTTTATTCAAAAGGATGACATATCTCCTCTTTCATGCTGTTGTTTCGGTTGAGGCTCCGGGACCCTCGTATTAAAAAGGCCTGAGCATAAATAAGTGTGACGGGTGTGTAATCAATTTTTTTTTCTAAATTCACGGTTGCAAATAATGATCTGTGGCTTTCTAAAATCAATGCCTTTCCTGTAATCTTTTATTCAAAAGGATGACATATCTCCTCTTTCATGCTGTTGTTTCGGTTGAGGCTCCGGGACCCTCGTATTAAAAAGGCCTGAGCATAAATAAGTGTCATGGCTGTGTAATCAATTTTTTTTTCTAAATTCACGGTTGCAAATAATGATCTGTGGGTTTCTAAAATCAATGCCTTTCCTGTAATCTTTTATTCAAAAGGATGACATATCTCCTCTTTCATGCTGTTGTTTCGGTTGAGGCTCCGGGACCCTTGTATTAAAAAGGCCTGAGCATAAATAAGTGTCACGGCTGTGTAATCAATTTTTTTTTTCTAAATTCACGGTTGCAAATAATGATCTGTGGGTTTCTAAAATCAATGCCTTTCCTGTAATCTTTTATTCAAAAGGATGACATATCTCCTCTTTCATGCTGTTGTTTCGGTTGAGGCTCCAGGACCCTCGTATTAAAAAGGCCTGAGCATAAATAAGTGTCACGGCTGTGTAATCAATTTTTTTTTTTATTTCCCGGTTGCAAGTAATTATCTCAGTGTTTCTAAAATCAATGCCTTTCCTGTAATCTTTTATTCAAAAGGATGACATATCTCCTCTTTCATGCTGTTGTTTCGGTTGAGGCTCCGGGACCCTCATATTAAAAAGGCCTGAGCATAAATAAGTGTCACGGCTGTGTAATCAATTTTTTTTTCTAAATTCACAGTTGCAAATAATGATCTGTGGGTTTCTAAAATCAATGCCTTTACTGTAATCTTTTATTCAAAAGGATGACAGTACTACCAAAATACAGCCAATGAAGGGCCTTAGGAAGACTGGGCCAAGGTTGGATTGTAGTATTTGGTTAGGCTAATCATGATGGCCATGTAGACCACCATGTAGTAATAAGAACAGTACTAGCAAAATACAGCCAATGAAGGGCCTTAGGAAGACTGAGCCAAGGTTGGATTGTAGTATTTGGTTAGGCTAATCCTGATGGCTATGTAGACCACCACCACTGAGAGTCCTGGAAGTAACAGGGATGATGAGATGAAAGTGCTAAGAATAGTAGAACTTGAAACAACAGAGTTAGCCATGGGTGTTAGTGCAAAACCGCTTGGCTTTTTTTGGCTTTGGGTGCGGCTATTCATGCAGGCCATATAGAGCTGAAAACATTCGGTGTCGTATCAGCTATTAAACTAATAAGAACAGTACTACCAAAATACAGCCAATGAAGGGCCTTAGGAAGACTGAGCCAAGGTTGGATTGTAGTATTTGGTTAGGCTAATCATGATGGCCATGTAGACCACCACCACCGAGAGTCCTGGAAGTAACAGGGATGATGAGATGAAAGAGCTATGAATAGTAGAACTTGAAACAACAGAGTTAGCCATGGGTGTTAGTGCAAAACCGCCTGGCTTTTTTTTGGCTTTGGGTGCGGCTATTCATGCAGGCCATATAGAGCTGACAACATTCGGTGTTGTATCAGCTATTAAACTAATAAGAACAGTACTACCAAAATACAGCCAATGAAGGGCCTTAGGAAGACTGGGCCAAGGTTGGATTGTAGTATTTGGTTAGGCTAATCATGATGGCCATGTAGACCACCACCACCGAGAGTCCTGGAAGTAACAGGGATGATGAGATGAAAGAGCTAAGAATAGTAGAACTTGAAACAACAGAGTTAGCCATGGGTGTTAGTGCAAAACCGCTTGGCTTTTTTTTGGCTTTGGGTGCGGCTATTCATGCAGGCCATATAGAGCTGACAACATTCGGTGTCGTATCAGCTATTAAACTAATAAGAACAGTACTACCAAAATACAGCCAATGAAGGGCCTTAGGAAGACTGGGCCAAGGTTGGATTGTAGTATTTGGTTAGGCTAATCATGATGGCCATGTAGACCACCACCACCACCGAGAGTCCTGGAAGTAACAGGGATGATGAGATGAAAGAGCTAAGAATAGTAGAACTTGAAACAACAGAGTTAGCCATGGGTGTTAGTGCAAAACCGCTTGGCTTTTTTTTGGCTTTGGGTGCGGCTATTCATGCAGGCCATATAGAGCTGACAACATTCGGTGTCGTATCAGCTATTAAACTAATAAGAACAGTACTACCAAAATACAGCCAATGAAGGGCCTTAGGAAGACTGGGCCAAGGTTGGATTGTAGTATTTGGTTAGGCTAATCATGATGGCCATGTAGACCACCACCACCGAGAGTCCTGGAAGTAACAGGGATGATGAGATGAAAGAGCTAAGAATAGTAGAACTTGAAACAACAGAGTTAGCCATGGGTGTTAGTGCAAAACCGCTTGGCTTTTTTTTGGCTTTGGGTGCGGCTATTCATGCAGGCCATATAGAGCTGACAACATTCGGTGTCGTATCAGCTATTAAACTAATAAGAACAGTACTACCAAAATACAGCCAATGAAGGGCCTTAGGAAGACTGGGCCAAGGTTGGATTGTAGTATTTGGTTAGGCTAATCATGATGGCCATGTAGACCACCACCACCGAGAGTCCTGGAAGTAACAGGGATGATGAGATGAAAGAGCTAAGAATAGTAGAACTTGAAACAACAGAGTTAGCCATGGGTGTTAGTGCAAAACCGCTTGGCTTTTTTTTGGCTTTGGGTGCGGCTATTCATGCAGGCCATATAGAGCTGACAACATTTGGTGTCGTATCAGCTATTAAACTAATAAGAACAGTACTACCAAAATACAGCCAATGAAGGACCTTAGGAAGACTGGGCCAAGGTTGGATTGTAGTATTTGGTTAGGCTAATCATGATGGCCATGTAGACCACCATAGTAATAAGAACAGTACTAGCAAAATACAGCCAATGAAGGGCCTTAGGAAGACTGAGCCAAGGTTAGATTGTAGTATTTGGTTAGGCTAATCATGATGGCCATGTAGACCACCACCACCGAGAGTCCTGGAAGTAACAGGGATGATGCGATGAAAGTGCTAAGAATAGTACTACTTGAAACAACAGAGTTAGCCATGGGTGTTAATCCAAGACCGCTTGGATTTATTTTTGTATTGGGTGCAGCTAATCATGCAGGCCATATAGAGCTGACAACATTCGGTGTTGTATCAGCTATAAAAATAATAAGAACTGTACTATCAAAATACAGACAATGAAGGGCCTATGAAGACTGAGCAAAGGTTGGATTGTAGTATTTTGTTCGGCTAATCATGATGGCCATGTAGACCGCCCGTAACAGGGATGAAAGTGCTAAGAATAGTACTAATTGAAACAACAGAGTTAGCCATGGGTGTTAGTCTAAGACCACTCGGCTTTTTTTTGGGTTTGGGTGCAGCTAATCATGAAGGACAGATAGACCTGCCACCATTTGGTGTTGTAACAGGTATGAAAATGCAAAGAACAGTACTACATAACACAACCTACTTACCATGGGTCCCAGAACATATGTTTGGTTGTTATATTTTGTAAGGGTAATCATGCAGGCCATATAGACCTCCACCGATAGGGTGAGTATGAGTAACAGCTATTAAAATGCGAAGGACATTACTAATTAACACAACATAGTTACCATGGGTCGCAGACCAAGAGCAGATGTCTTATTATTATATTTTGTATGGGTAATCATCCAGGCCGTATATACCTCACCAAATAGGGGGAGTTACAGAGATTAAAGTGCTAAGAATGGTAGTACTTAAAACACAACCTCGTTAAAATAGGTAGCAGACCACATGTCTTATTATTATAATTTTTCAGGGTAATCTGGCAGGCCATATAGAACTCCCACGATAGGGGGGGGGGGAACAGGGATTAAAGTGCTAAGAAAAGTACTAATTGACACAAGCTAGTTGGGTCCAAGAGCGCATGTTTGATTATTAGAATTTATTAGGGTAATTATATATCTAACAAATATATCTATTTCTCTTCTATCGATTCTATCTAACTATCAATCTATGTATATCTATCTATCCTATCTATCACTATCAATCTATCTTCTGTCCGGGATGTTTTGAGACAGCCACTTTGGGAATGTTAGTTGATTTAGACCCATTATGGCTTAAAAGCAGACTCTGCATCAACTATGTAATTTTCCATGGGAGTTTTGCCAGGGATCCCCCTCCAGCATGCAACAGTCCAGGTGTTAGGACCCTTGAAACAACTTTTCCATCACTATTGTGGCCAGAAAGAGTCCTTGTAGGTTTTAAAGTTCGCCTGCCTATTGAATTCAATGGCGGTTCGCGCGGTTCGCGCGTTCGCGAACAATACCGGAAGTTCGAGTCCGCGGTTCGAGGAACTGAAAATTTTAGGTTCGCGACATCACTAATTACAAAAGTGCACAATGAAAATTGTAAATTAAAAATCATACAAAATGAGTAATTGAACCATTCACACAAAAAGTAATTGAACCATTCACACAAAAATACTCTGGAAAAAATTGTTGTGTCAAAATATGCAAAATACTTAATACCCTAATAAACAAACACATGCATACGAAAAGAGAGGTGATTGTAAGATGCTATACGCAAAAAGCAGTGTAATGAGGATTTCAATTGGCTGCAGGATTTAATTTTTAAAGTGCGCCACCTGCTCACTGCTAACTTCGGTCTACAGATAATTCCACCAGGACAGTCCTTGCAAGGGTTGGCGGGAAAAACCATGTGTGATCTGGCAAAGTTTAGATAAGAAAAAAGAGGGGGGGGGAGTGAGAGAGTAAAGAAGGAAGAGGACAAGAGAAGAGTGTGAGATGAGGGACATAAGATAGAGTATATGAAATGGTCTTTTTACTACTAAGTCATATAATTATACCATGGAGCATACAGATCTTTTCTCCCTTAGATCTCTCACCACTATGGATTTGGAAATACTCACCATTGAGGACACCTTTGTTAATCAACAGGCTACACTATCGATTAGTGACATTTTCCTTCTCATAAAAGAGTACAAAATCTGGTGGGAAAAGAGGGCTTTGGAAAAGTACCTGTTAATGGACTTATTACCTAGGTTGAATACATTTCCTACCTTTAGGTGGATGATGCCACTTTCATCTTAGAGTGGAATAATGCCCTAACTACATGGTCAAAAAAACTTATGGAACTTATCATTAAACACAAAGAGATCCAGCTTGCCAAGGTCAGGGAGGAGTTGACAGACCTACAGGGGCAATTGAATAACTACACTGACCATCCTAAATACCATGAACTGGACAAGTTAACTTAAGGAGACTGTTGATAAATGATGACCATATCAACAATAGAGTGTATATTTGGTATAATCGCCCCAACAGACAAAATAGAAATAGGTCTAGATCTAGGTCTAGAGGCAGATACCCAGCCCAGGGCCAGGATAAGAAAGTGACATTTTCTGACTCAGATTATTCCGATGAAGAGAGAACAGAACAAGTTAGTCAAACACAAGCAGACATTCAGGTAGATGAGGGCCCAGCTGTCAGACTAAAAGTGACAGGAAGCAATAGATTCAATCCAATTGTTATGAGAACATTCACTAAGAATAAAAATACTTCTGAATTAACTCATAAAACATCAGCTGATGAGCGTAGACAGGAATTCCTAAGCGATAGCGAGGGGGATAATAGGCTCACAGGACTTGCAGTTAAGTCTTGTATTAAAACAGGTGAACAGCAGGTTTTTCACAGGGACACAAAAGCAAACAAAAGAGCAGGCAACATAGGAAGGGGCATAAGGGGCAGAGGAGGCAGAAGATACCACAGGAGGGGAGGGACACAACAAGTATGTAGTATGAAAGTGATCATCTTAGCAGACATTGAACTCACTAAACCAGAAGTAGAGGTTCTAAGTTATGGTTTGGGGTTTGTACCCAATTCTAAGTTTGATCTCTTTCAGAGATAAATAAAATGGTCAGGGATTTGACTTTGAGAAAGTTTTTCTGGAATAGAGATGAGTCCCCTGCCCCCATTAATACAGCTAACAGTGGCGTACAAGACTTGATCATGTTGGATCTCCCTAAAGTGTATGATTTAGTGGATTTTAAAGAATCCTGTGATTATCTCACATTACATGATCTTGGATTGCAAACCACAAATGATTAATTTACTCTGAAATCCTCCCATGGTGGATTTAAGCCCAGATCGATATTTTATCCAACAAATGAGAGAGGTCAATTTATTGAGGCTTTCCACCATAGGGTTGAGGAGAATTTGATAGCGTTGCCAACTAATTATAGAAAGGTATTTTCTAACCTGAGCCCTGAACAGAATAAGGCACTAGAAGTTCTCAGAAACAGAGAAAATATAGTAATTAAACAGTTGGATAAAGGTGGTA
This sequence comes from Bombina bombina, assembly GCF_027579735.1. Classification (NCBI taxonomy): domain Eukaryota; kingdom Metazoa; phylum Chordata; class Amphibia; order Anura; family Bombinatoridae; genus Bombina; species Bombina bombina. The sequence continues at coordinate 481,461,097 of NC_069502.1, read as the reverse complement.
ACATAGTGATCCTCAACAAAATAGGTTATGTTAATGAAGCCAAATGTCAATTGTTTGATCATAATGTTTATCAGATTTTGTTAAAGAACCGACTGAATTATTTAAACATCAACTGTGGTGCTTTCTCGATGATGGATTACAAGAGGGTATTTTGGACCCCGATACTGTAGACTTTTTCTTTGTCTCCAATCCTGTCACTATGATCTTCCATCACCTCCCCAAGGTGCATAAATCCCTTGAGGAGGTGAGAGGTGGAAGACCCATAATGGCAAAGATTGGGTCCCTTTTTGAAAACATGTCTTGCTGGATTGAGTCCCTTCTGCAACCACTAGTTTTTCAACTTCCATCCTATCTTAAAGGGACACTGAACCCAAAATTATTCTTTCGTGATTCAGATAGAGCATGCAATTTTAAGCAACTTTCTAATTTACTACTATTATTAAATTTTCTTTGTTCTCTTGCTATCTTTATTTGAAAAAGAAGGCATCTAAGTTTTTTGGGTTCAGACTCTGGACAGCACTTTTTTTATTGGTGGATGAATTTATCCACCAATCAGCAAGGACAACCCAGGTTGTTCACCAAAAATGGGCCGGCATATAAACTTACATTCTTGCATTTCAAATAAAGATACCAAGAGAATAAAGAAAATTTGATAATAGGAGTAAATTAGAAAGTTGCTTAAAATGTCATGGTCTATTTGAATCACGAAAGAAAAAATGTGGGTTCAGTGTTCCTTTAAGGATACCAAACATCTTTTAAACAGTCTTAGACAAGTGGTTCGGGAAGAGAGCTATATATGGCTTACGGTGGACGTAATGGGATTGTATTCAGCTATCCCCCATAATTTTGGTTTGGAGGCTCAGATATGCTTTGGATTATTTTAGTAACTATGACACAAAATTGAAGGATTATATTCTTAGAGTTCTAGATTTCTTACTCATTCATAATTTCTTTAAATTTGAAGGAGATTTTTACCTCCAAAGGCGTGGGACTGCGATAGGGGCTAAGTTCGCCCCAGCCTACGCAAACCTTTTTATGGGTTGGTGGGAGGCGTTCCATGTCTTTGGAGGTGGCAATCCCTTCCATGAGTCTATTAAGGTGTATAAAAGGTACATCAATGATCTCCTGTTCATCTGAACAGGAGATCAGGGTGATATACTTAATTTTGTCAAATACCTAAATTCGAATGATGTTAATTTATCATTTACGTATTCTTCTGACCCTGTTACTATACTGTACTTGGATGTAAATTTGATTGGGGATAATGATACCCGCATGATCCACACTACTCTCTACCGTAAGCCAATAGCCTCTTATTCTATTCTTAATGCTCGGAGTAGCCACCCCAGGCATACCGGTTTTGGGGTGGCCAAAGGCCTATTTATTCGCATTAAGCGGAATTGCACAAATGAAAATGATTGTGCTAAAGAAAGTGAAATTCTAATTTCCCAGTTGCTTGAGAGGGGCTACTCCGAGAAGATAGTGAGAAGAGCGTATTTGGAGGTTACTAGAATAGATAGAGATTCTATGCTAAATGACACTAACGGCTAGATTACGAGTTTTGCGGTAAGGTAAAAAAGCAGCGTTAACAGGTCCTAACACTGCTTTTTTACGCCCGCTGCTATTACGAGTCTTGCAGGTATAGGTGTACCAAACACTTTTTTTGCCTTACCGCAATCTTACTTACGTAAATTTTGTAAAGCCTTTTTTCTATGGGACTTCCATAGCGCTGGTATTACGAGTTTGTCCTTGGAGGACAAAAAGTGAGCGGTACAGCCTCTACCGACAAGATTCCTAACGCATTTTAAAGTCAGTAGTTATGAGTTTTACACTACAACGCTGTAGCATAAAACTCATAACTAAAGTGCTACAAAGTACACTAACACCCATAAACTACCTATTAACCCCTAAACCGAGGCCCTCCCGCATCGCAAACACTATAATAAAATTTTTAACCCCTAATCTGCCGCTCCGGACATCGCAAACACTATAATAAACATATTAACCCCTTAACTGCCGCACTCCCGCCTCGCAAACACTAGTTAAATATTATTAACCCCTAATCTGCTGCCCCCAACACCGCCGCCACCTACATTATACTTATTAACCCCTAATCTTCCGTTACGGACATCGCTGCCACCAACATTATATTTATTAACCCCTAATCTACTGCGTCCAACATCGCCGCCACCTACCTACATTTATTAACCCCTATTCTGCCATCCCCAACGTCGCCGCCATTATTCTAAATTTATTAACCCTTTAAATCTAAGTCTTACCCTAACCCTAACACCCCCTAACTTAAATATAATTTAAATAAATCTAAATACAAATTACTATCATTCCCTAAATTATTCCTATTTAAAACTAAATACTTACCTGTAAAATAAACCCTAAGATAGCTACAATATAACTAATAGTTACAATGTATCTATCTTAGGGTTTATTTTTATTTTACAGGCAAGTTTGTATTTATTTTAACTAGGTAGAATAGTTACTAAATAGTTATTAACTATTTAATAACTACCTAGCTAAAATAAATACAAATTTACCTGTAAAATAAAACCTAACCTAACACTACACTACAATTAAATAAATTCCCTACATTAAATACATGTAACTAAATTAAATAAAATTAGCTAAATTACCAAAACCCCCCCACTAAATTACAGAAAATAAAAAAACAAATTACAAGCTCTTTAAACTAATTACACCTAATTTAATAGCCCTATCAAAATAAAAAAAGCCTACCCAAAATAAAAAAACCCTAGCCTAAACTAAACTACCAATAGCCCTTAAAAGGGCCTTTTGCCTTTTGATAGAATTCTATCAGCCAATCGGAATTAAGGTAGAAAAAATCCTATTGGCTGATGCAATCAGCCAATAGGATTGAGCTCGCATTCTATTGGCTGATTAGAATGTCAGACTTCTGCCCGTCTGGAGGACCACTTCTGCCCGTCTAGAGGACCACTTCTGCCGGCTTCATTGAGTACATCTTGCCGCTTGGATGAAGACTTCTCCCGGTAAGTGAATATTCGGGGGTTAGTGTTAGGATTTTTTAAGGGTGTATTGGGTGGGTTTATTTTTTAGGTTAGGGCTTTGGGCAGCAATAGAGCTAAATGCCCTTTTAAGGGCAATGCCCATCCAAATGCCCTTTTCAGGACAATCGGGAACTTAGGTTTTTTTTAGTTAGGCTTTTATTTGGGGGGTTGGTTGTGTGGGTGGTGGGTTTTACTGTTGGGGGGGTTGTTTGTATTTTTTTTTACAGGTAAAAGTGCTGATTTATTTGGGGCAATGCCCCGCAAAAGGCCCTTTTAAGGGCTATTGGTAGTTTAGTTTAGGCTAGGTTTTTTTTTCTTATTTTGGGTGGGCTCTTTTATTTTGAAAGGGCTGTTTAATAAGGTGTAATTAGTTTAAAGTTCTTGTAATTTGTTTTTTATTTTCTGTAATTTAGTGTTTGTTTTTTTGGCAATTTAGCTAATTTTATTGAATTTAGTTAATTGTATTTAATTTAGGGAATTTATTTAATTGTAGTGTAGTGTTAGGTGTTAGTGTAACTTAGGTTAGGTTTTATTTTACAGGTAAATTTGTATTTATTTTAGCTAGGTAGTTATTAAATAGTTAATAACTATTTAGTAACTATTCTACCTAGTTAAAATAAATACAAACTTGCCTGTAAAATAAAAATAAACCCTAAGATAGATACAATGTAACTATTAGTTAGTTATATTGTAGCTAGCATAGGGCTTATTTTATAGGTATTTTGTTTTAAATAGGAATAATTTAGGGAATGATAGTAATTTGTATTTAGATTTATTTAAATTATATTTAAGTTAGGGGGTGTTAGGGTTAGGGTTAGACTTAGGTTTAGGGGTTGATAAATTTAGAATAGTGGCGGTGACGTTGGGGATGGCAGATTAGGGGTTAATAAATGTAGGTAGGTTGCGGTGACATTGGGGGAGGGAGATTAGGGGTTAATAAGTATGATGTAGGTGGCGGTGATGTCGGGGGCGGCAGATTAGGGGTTAATAAGTGTAAGATTAGGGGTGTTTAGACTCGGGGTTCATGTTAGGGTGTTAGGTGTAAACATAAAATTTGTTTCCCCATAGGAATCAATGGGGCTGCGTTACTAAGTTTTACGCTGCTTTTTTGCAGGTGTTAGACTTTTTCTCAGCCGGCTCTCCCCATTGATGTCTATGGGGAAATCGTGCACGAGCACGTACAACCAGCTCGCCGCTCACTTAAGCAGCGCTGGTATTGGAGTGCGGTATGGAGCTCAATTTTGCTCTACGCTCACTTCTTGTCTTTTAACGCTGGGTTTGTAAAAACACGTAATACCAGCGCTGCAGGGAAGTGAGCGGTGAGAAAAAACTGCACATTAGCACCGCACCCCTCATAACGCAAGACTCGTAATCTACCCGTAAGGTACTTGACAATAAAAAGAATAGGGACTGATCGTTACAGACCCCTATTCATAACTACTTACAGCCCTCAGTTTACAAAGATTTGTGACATAATCAATAAACATTTACCAATACTCACTGTAGAGGACAGCCTAAAAGATTTTGCTTCAAAAGGTTGTAAGTTTGTTGTCAAAAGGGGCTGCACTTTGGGCAACATATTATCACCTAGCATGTTAAGGCCATCAGGATCAAACATGAGCAGTTGGCTAAGTGTCAAAGGCCACTATAAATGTCACTTTAGAAACTGTATAGCTTGTGGTTTCTCTAAGATAACTAGAACTTTTCAATTAAGAACTACACAGCGGGTATATGACCTATCAAGCTGCACAAACTGTCAAACTAATTTTGTGGTATATCTGGTGGAATGCGCCCTATGTGATAAACAATACATTGGTTGCACCTCCAGGGAAGCACGCAGCAGAATTAGGGAACATCTCAAAAACATAGAGAATGGATTGGAATGATCTGACTTGGTCAGACACTTCATCTATGTACATAAACAGAACTTGACCAGTTTTAACCCCTTGAGTTCTAATGATGTCTCAGAGCCGTCACTAGTACTCTCCCACTTTGAGGGAGCTCTGGGGACTCCCAACTGCTCCTACCCCAGCATAGTGACAGGCATCGCTGGGGCTTCACGTTACGCACGGTGACGTCATGCGCAATGACGTGATGACGTCACCGCGCAACTTTATTTAACATTAACAATGTTAAATATAGGAGCAGGGGGCATGCTGCTTAGAAGCCTGTATCTCAAGCATCTAAGCACTGATACAGACCCCCAAGACCAATCGTTGGAAAGGTAATTGTCTAACCTTTCCAACGGTGCAAGTCTTGGGGATCTGAAATAAAAAAAAAGTTAAAAAAAATATATTTTTAAAAATATAAAATAAAAAATACCTTTAAAAACCCTTAGCACCCAGGTGGGAAAGTGCTTAGCACTCAAAGGGTTAAATGGCAGGTTATTGAGCAGGTTCGTACACCTGTGAGAGGAGGTGACAGGACAGATAGGCTCTTACACCAAGAAGCCTTCTGGATTTTTCAGTTAAAAACAGAAAACCCTATGGCTTCAATATAGCAGGAGACATCATAAATTTTTGGTCTAATAGGAAATAGTCATATATATATACAATTAAGGTGTTAACTTATGTTCTATGAAAGTGCTAGAGCTATCCCTGTCACTAACACAACCCCCCCTCCTCCCCCCTTGGCCCTCCTAGCTAAATTCCCTAATAAGCGATAGTGAATTTATTGTTTCCTCTCTTTTCCCCTAAAAGATCATTACTGTAGGGTTTAAGATATGCTGTTTGAGCAATAGCAGGGATCATAATATTATATATTCCTAAATATTTGTAAAGGGTTGGATTAAGAGTGTTTGTATTTAATAGGTACTCTAAGTAGGGCTCAAATTAATTAGCTACGTGTAATTCAGCATATTATCAAAACATTAGAGCATTGCTCCTACCTTATGGACAGTTTAGATTATGTGTTTAAGGTTTATATATAGATTGCGATGTCCAACAATATGTTTTTATAACAATAAGGAGGTTAATAAGAGATGCTTTACAATGATTAACTGTGTGTAATATGTGGTTTCATATTTTAATTAACATGTATATATCTGTCCTTTTCAAATATGTCAGCAGAGCCCCTTCATTGTTTCTAAGTGAGGTTTGATGTATGTATCTTTAAATGACACAGCTATTTTTTAATTACCAATCACTATGTTTGCTAGTTAAGCTATCCATTATGGCAATAGGTCTAAGATTAAGACACAAGTTTGCCGAAACGCGTAAGACAAGTCATGTTGCTGTGTTCATAATTTGGATTTTATCATCTTTGTATCCCCATGGTCTATGTGATCGAATAAAAGCTGGTTTTAACTTTTACCTTGTGCCTGGAGGTTTGTTGGTATTATGTTTGTTTATCTATAATAAATGTTAGTAGCATCTTATCACCACTGGTTGCAAATGGGTTAAAATGCTCAAAGTGCGGTTCCCCTGTACCTTTTACAAGTTCATTGTTGCCTGTGCCCCCCCCCCCCCTCCTTATTTTATTGAGGCTGACAGCACTGCACAGAGGCAGGCAGAAGGTGCAGGGAAGTGCAGGGACGTAAGTATCCTGCACTTGTGTAAGAGACTGTGAGGGTTAGAATAGCCAGCTGTGCTAGGAGAAAGTTTGTGGGCAAAGCCACTATGTTACCAAAAATGAATGTCCTGGGGCAAAAAACAAAACAAAACAAATTTTTTCCTATGTCCCTCTGCTAGGCCCCATCATGAGCAAGGCTTTAGATGGTCGCATATTTGGGCTAACTCTAGGGCCACCTATGCTTTCTAGCACTGAACCTCTGACCCTTGTATTGTAAAATGTTTAACTATGCAGAGTGAAAACATTGCAGTATACGTTCATATTTATTTTTACCTCATTTCCTGTAATTTCATTTTCATGTAATTCATTCATTAAAGGGACAGTAAACTCCAAATGTGTTATTGTTTATAAAGATAGATAATCCCTTTATTAAATATTCCCCAGTTTTGTACAGCCAACAAAGTTATATTAATACTCATTTTACCTCTGTGATTACCTTGTATCTAAGCCTCTTCTGACAGCTCCCTGATCACCTGACCATTTATTTATTATCTATTGACTTGCATTTTAGCTAATTAGTTTTGTGTTGTGCACAGCTTCATGGGCGTGAGCACAATGTTATCTATATGGCCCACATGAACTAGCAGTCTCCTCTTGTGAAAGCAAATAAAAAAAGCATGTGATAAGAGACTGTCTGTGGTGGCTTAGAAACAGGCAGAAATTTAGAGGTTTAAATGTTATAAAGTATATTAATATAGCAATGTTGGTTGTGCAAAGCTGGGGAATGGGTAGTAAAGGCGTTATCTAACTTTTTAAACAATAACAATTTTGGTGTTGACAGCCAAAATTGAAATCCACATGGATGCATTTTAGTTTTGAATAGAAATATTGTTTGTAGTATACACTTATTAGCAAAAATGCTTCTAATAAAGCTATAGCTGTTTTAAAAATGTATTTAAGTATGCACCGTGCACCAGCATTTTAAACACAGCACTTGCTCAGAGAGCCTAAGATGCTTGTACCATCTGGTTATGAATCAGTTTGTTAATTGCTGATATTGGCACTCTGAGCAGCTGCAGTATGTAAAATGCTGGTGCACTGAGAATATCTAACTATGCTTCACATGCACGTGCAGAGAAAATGTTAACACTAAAACAGTGATAGCTTTTACTAGAAGCATTTTTGCTAATACATGTATAATGCAAATATGTTTCTATTCAAAGATGTAATTCATCTATGTGCATTTAAATTTTGACCGGAATGTCCCTTTAATATCTGTCCCTAACTGGACTCAGCAGAAGTGATAAGATTAGTCATAACACTAGATTGCTTAGTTCCATTTCTACAATTAACTTTACTCATCAGTAACCCTAAATGTACTGCACATTTCCCACACATTAACCCACTACTCCTCATGACCACCTAACAGGAATTTACCCTAACCATGTCTTACTATTACCCCATAGCAGCTGGACCCCATCACAATTAAGCCTATATTGCATGTACTCCCACATACCCTAACACTCCCTTCACCAATGGGAACCTCTTGAAACTTAACTGCCCCCACTACCTAATTAACCCTCTGAGTCCTGACACCCTGAGCACCTAGTTAATTGCCCTGAAGTGATTAACAAATCAGAAGACGAGCACTCAGTTCTGATATCAAGGCTTGTATACTGGTAGGTCATTTAGCTGCTGTGGTGTCATGTAGGCACTATGTTAGGCCATTGGGGTGAGGGAACATTATAGGTACAGGGGTTTCCTGTAGGTCAGGGCATATGTATGGCTCCATAGAGTTGTATTGTCTATTGAATTCATCTATATTTTATCCTTCTGCTTTAGATCTCTAAAACTACATATGTCACTAGGGCAGGGGTGGCAACATTTTGTCGAGAGTATGTGCCCAAACTGGCAATAAAGTTATAAACATTTGCACAGCTGCTCATGGTAACTTAGCATGCTTATTGTATGTACTAATACACACTGCCATGAATGTCTGCTTTGCCCATACAACACAATCATTTATTTGGTTTGCTGTGTTCAGTATGGTGGAAGGCTAGGAGCAGAACGCCATCTAAATAGTATCATGTTCTACCTTGGGCACTCATGTTGTCACCACTGCAGTAAGCTAACACATAAGGTACTTGACTTGTGTCTAAAAGGTTTACACACCTCGTTATTCTATGGTGCATTGCCTTATTGGTATTTTTTACCTACCACCAATGCAACAAATAAATTGCATTATAGTGGATTTGAATTTTGATTAAAGGCATTTTGGCTGTTTCAGTGGTGCTTTTTACTATGCAAATGCATAGGGTATAGTGGTGTGTTTAGTTTTTGTGCTGTCTTGGGCACTGGGAAATATACTATCCTTGAATCCTTCTTATCAACAGTTTTAGCTCATATTAGCCTCATATATTTCTCACAACCAGAAGCCAGAGACACATGGAGGGATCATGCTTCCCCAACAGACAACCAGTAATAACTTATTTGTAATTAAGGTTAATAAATAAAACATTTAGAGAGCTTAAGAATGAGAAGGTATCATGCCATAGAACTAATACACTAAGGCCTAGATTTAGAGTTCAGCGTTAGCCGTGAAAACCAGCGTTAGAGGCTCCTAACGCTGATTTTAGGCTACCGCCGGTATTTGGAGTCACTCAAAATAGGGTCTAACGCTCACTTTTCAGCCGCGACTTTTCCATACCGCAGATCCCCTTACGTCAATTGCGTATCCTATCTTTTCAATGGGATCTTCCTAACGCCGGTATTTAGAGTCGTTTCTGAAGTGAGCGTTAGACATCTAACGACAAAACTCCAGCCGCAGGAAAAAAGCAGGAGTTAAGAGCTTTCTGGGCTAACGCCGGTTCATAAAGCTCTTAACTACTGTACCCTAAAGTACACTAACACCCATAAACTACCTATGCACCCCTAAACCGAGGTCCCCCCACATCGCCGCAACTCGATTACATTTTTTTAACCCCTAATCTGCCGACCGCCACCTACGTTATACTTATGTACCCCTAATCTGCTGCCCCTAACCCCGCCGACCCCTGTATTATATTTATTAACCCCTAACCTGCCCCCCACAATGTCGCCGCAAGCTACTTACAATAATTAACCCCTAATCTGCCGACCGCAAAGCGCCGCCACCTACGTTATCCTTATGTACCCCTAATCTGCTACCCCTAACCCCGCCGACCCCTGTATTATATTTATTAACCCCTAACCTGCCCCCCTCAACGTCGCCGACACCTGCCTACACTTATTAACCCCTAATCTGCTGAGCGGACCTGAGCGCTACTATAATAAAGTTATTAACCCCTAATCCGCCTCACTAACCCTATAATAAATAGTATTAACCCCTAATCTGCCCTCCCTAACATCGCCGACACCTAACTTCAATTATTAACCCCTAATCTGACGACCGGAGATCATCGTTACTATAATAAATGTATTAACCCCTAAAGCTAAGTCTAACCCTAACACTAACACCCCCCTAACAAATATAATTTAAATCTAACAAAATTAATTAACTCTTATTAAATAAATTATTCCTATTTAAAGCTAAATACTTACCTGTAAAATACATCCTAATATAGCTACAATATAAATTATAATTATATTGTAGCTATTTTAGGATTAATATTTATTTTACAGGCAACTTGGTAATTATTTTAACCAGGTACAATAGCTATTAAATAGTTAAGAACTATTTAATAGTTACCTAGTTAAAATAATAACAAAATTACCTGTAAAATAAATCCTAACCTAAGTTATAATTAAACCTAACACTACCCTATCAATAAATTAATTAAATAAAATACCTACAATTACCTACAATTAACCTAACACTACACTATCAATAAATAAATTAAATACAATTGCTACAAATAACTACAATTACATAAACTAACTAAAGTACAAAAAATAAAAAAGAACTAAGTTACAAAAAATAAAAAAATATTTACAAACATAAGAAAAATATTACAACAATTTTAAACTAATTACACCTACTCTAAGCCCCCTAATAAAATAACAAAGACCCCCAAAATAAAAAAATGCCCTACCCTATTCTAAATTAATAGAGTTAAAAGCTCTTTTACCTTACCAGCCCTGAACAGGGCCCTTTGCGGGGCATGCCCCAAGAAAATCAGCTCTTTTGCCTGTAAAAAAAAACATACAATACCCCCCCCCAACATTACAACCCACCACCCACATACCCCTAATCTAACCCAAACCCCCCTTAAATAAACCTAACACTAAGCCCCTGAAGATCTTCCTACCTTGTCTTCACCATCCAGGTATCACCGATCCGTCCTGGCATCCGGTGCTGAAGAGGTCCAGAAGAGGCTCCAAAGTCTTCCTCCTATCCGGCAAGAAGAGGACATCCGGACCGGCAAACATCTTCTCCAAGCGGCATCTTCGATCTTCTTCCATCCGGTGCGGAGCGGGTCCATCTTGAAGCAGCCGACGCGGATCCATCCTCTTCTTCCAGCGTCTCCCGACGAATGACGGTTCCTTTAAGGGACGTCATCCAAGATGGCGTCCCTCGAATTCCGATTGGCTGATAGGATTCTATCAGCCAATCGGAATTAAGGTAGGAATATTCTGATTGGCTGATGGAATCAGCCAATCAGAATCAAGTTCAATCCTATTGGCTGATCCAATCAGCCAATCAGATTGAGCTCGCATTCTATTGGCTGTTCCGTAGCTATATTAGGATGTATTTTACAGGTAAGTATTTAGCTTTAAATAGGAATAATTTATTTAATAAGAGTTAATTAATTTCGTTAGATTTAAATTATATTTAAGTTAGGGGGGTGTTAGTGTTAGGGTTAGACTTAGCTTTAGGGGTTAATACATTTATTATAGTAGCGATGATCTCCGGTCGTCAGATTAGGGGTTAATAATTGAAGTTAGGTGTCGGTGATGTTAGGGAGGGCAGATTAGGGGTTAATACTATTTATGATAGGGTTAGTGAGGCGGATTAGGGGTTAATAACTTTATTATAGTAGCGCTCAGGTCCGCTCGGCAGATTAGGGGTTAATTATTGTAAGTAGCTGGCGGCGACGTTGTGGGGGGAAGGTTAGGGGTTAATAAATATAATATAGGGGTCGGCGGTGTTAGGGGCAGCAGATTAGGGGTACATAGGGATAATGTAAATTGCGGTGGTTTACGGAGCGGAAGATTAGGGGTTAATAATATAATGCAGGGGTCAGCGATAGCGGGGGGCGACAGATTAGGGGTTAATAAGTGTAAGGTTAGGGGTGTTTAGACTCGGGGTACATGTTAGAGTGTTAGGTGCAGACGTAGGAAGTGTTTCCCCATAGGAAACAATGGGGCTGCGTTAGGAGCTGAACGCTGCTTTTTTGCAGGTGTTAGGTTTTTTTTCAGCTCAAACAGCCCCATTGTTTCCTATGGGAGAATCGTGCATGAGCACGTTTTTGAGGCTGGCCTCGTCCGTAAGCAACTCTGGTATCGAGAGTTGCATTTGCGGTAAAAATGCTCTACGCTCCTTTTTTGGAGCCTAACGCAGCATTTTTTTGAACTCTCGATACCAGAGTTAATTTTATGGTGCGGCCAGAAAAAAGCCTGCGGAGCGTTAACAGCCCATCTACCGCCAAACTCCAAATCTAGGCCTAAATATTCCTACCCTAGGCACAGTTCTATTTGGCTTTGGCTAAATACTCCCCTGCCTAGACATCTGTATTATATTTATCACAAATATAATAAATACAAATGATCTTTTTAATAAACAATGGCACCTAATTTACCATACATATAGTTTGGTTTTACTATTCTCCCCCTAATTTGTTAGAGCATATAATTTACACACTACCAGTCCTGCAAGTCCATGTGTTTACCTCCTTGAAGGGGTTAAATAACTTATTTAAACTACCGCTCAGGAGCCCAACAAAGGGTTTATATATCTTCACCCACAATCACACACCAATAGTGACCAAACACTAGTAAAATCCACCCCCACATCATTCCACATTTGTAAAAAAAAAACATAATATCTTCCTAATACACCTTCATGCTTTATTAAAGGAATAGTCTAGTCAACATTAAAGGGACATGCCACCCACATTTTTTCTTTTATGAATTAGAAAGAGAATACAATTTTAAACATCTTTCTAATTTACTTATATTATCTAATTTGTTTTATTCTCTTGATATTCTTTGATGAAAAGCATATCTAGATATGCTCACTAGCTGCTGATTGGTTGCTGCACATAGAAGCATCATGTGATTGGCTCACCATGTGCATTTCTTTTTCTTCAAATAAGGATATTTAAAAAATTAAGCAAAATAAATTATGGAAGTAAATTGTAATGTTGTTTAAATTTCTATTCTCTATCTGAATCATGAAAGAAAGATTTTGGGTTTAGTGGCCCTTTAAACTTTCATGATTCAGATAGAGCATGCCATTTTAAGCAACTTTTCTTTGTTTTCTTGGTATCTTTATTTGAAAGTAAGCATAGGAGCCGGACCATTTTTGGTTCAGCACCTGGGTAGCACTTGCTGATTGGTGACTACATTTAGACACCAATCAGAAAGTGCTACCCAGGTTCTGAACAAAAAATGGGACGGCTCCTATGCTTACATTCCTGCTTTTTCAAGTAAAGATACAAAGAGAACGAAGAAAAATGGATAATAGGGGGCCTAGTTAACAAATGTCTTGCGGACCTGATCCGACAGTGCGGGTCAGGTCTGCAAGACATCGCTGAATGCGGAGAGCAATACGCTCTCCGTATTCAGCATTGCACCAGCAGCTCACAAGAGCCGCCCCCTGCAGACTCACGGCCAATGGGCCGCCAGCAGGGGGTGCCAATCAACCCGATCATACTCGATTGGGTTGAATTCCGGCGATTCCTGTCCGCCTGCTCCAAGCAGGCGGACAGGGTTATGGAGCAGCGGTCTTTGTGACCGCTGCTCCATAACTTGTGTTTCTGGCGAGCCTGAAGACTCGCCAGAAACACGGGCCGTCAAGCTCTGTTCGGAGCTTGATAGATGGGTCCCTAGGAGTAAATTAGAACGTTTATTAAAATGACACGCTCTATCTGAATCATGAAAATGTAATTTTTACCAGACTATTCTTTTAAGGTCATTTTCTTAGTTCCTTTTGGTCATTACTATTTGATCGTTTGCTAATATGATAACCTGGTGTTTTTGTGATTATGCCCCTCTAACAGTAGCTTTGTATTATTGTTTTTTATTATTGTGGAATTGATTTGTGGGTAGGTTTTACTCGTGTTTGGTCATGTGATTGTGTGTATATACAGGCATACTTTGTTTTATTGTGCTCCGCTTTATTGTGCTTTGCAGATATTGCGCTTCACAGATATTGCTCTTTTTACAAATTGATGGTTTTTAGTTAGCATTTTTTTTAGCAATAAAGTATATTTTAATTAATGTATGCATATTTTTTTATACAAAATGCTATTGCACATTTGATAGACTACAGTATAGTGTAAATATAACTTTAGTATGCACAGAGAAACCAAAAAAAAATGAGGGTGCCTCACTTTATTGCTATATTCGCTTTATTGCGGTGTTCTGGAACCAAACACACAATATCTCCGAGGTACGCCTGTTATATGCTATTTTGTGTATCATTCCCTAGTATTGAGAGGGCTAACACTCACAATTCTCCATAATACAGCTGGCCAAGGTACATTCAAAAACACATACAGTCATGAAATAAGAGGAAGCACTCTCATACATCCATCACCATTTTAGTCAAATAATAGTTTTTTTAAATTTGTTAATTTATAGTCACTGAAATACTATGAAGGATCTATACCTTCTGCCTATCTTATTTGTGACAGCAGCATCTTGGTGTTATATAGTATTGTAATATAACCCCTTATGAGTGGTCTCTCTTTCTCTTCTATATCCACATATTTGCTCTTGTATTTTTAAAGGGGCAGTAAGTTTAAAAAAAAAAAAAAACAAGCTAATTTTGGGTTAAGAACCTGGGTTGCACTTGCTTATTGATGGCCAAATGTAGCCACCAATCAGCAAGCACTAGCCAGGGTTCTGAACCAAAAATGGTCCAGCTCCTTAGCTTACATTCCTGCTTTTCAAATAAAGATACAAAGAAAACAAAGAAAAATTGATAATGGGAGTAAATTAGAAAGTTGCTTAAAATGGCATGCTCTGTCTGAATAATTAACCCCTTAAGGACAAGGCCATTTTTCAATTTCTTTCCCTTAAGGACCAGGGCTATTTTTACATTTTTGCGGTGTTTAGGGTTAGCTGTAATTTTCCTCTTACTCATTTACTGTACCCACACATATAATATACCGTTTTTCTTGCCATTAAATGGACTTTCTAAAGATACCATTATTTTCATCATATCTTATAATTTACTATAATTTTTTTTATAAAATATGAGGAAAAAATGGAAAAAAACACACTTTTTCTAACTTTGACCCCCAATATCTGTTACAAATCTACAACCACCAAAAAACACCCATGCTAAATAGTTTATAAATTTTGTCCTGAGTTTAGAAATACCCAATGTTTACATGTTCTTTGTTTTTTTTTTTGCAAGTTATAGGGCCATAAATACAAGTAGCACTTTGCTATTTCCAAACCACTTTTTTTCAAAATTAGCGCTAGTTACATTAGAACACTGATATCTTTCAGGAATCCCTGAATATCCCTTGACATGTATATATTTTTTTTTAGAAGACAACCCAAAGTATTGATCTAGGCCCATTTTGGTATATTTCATGCCACCATTTCACCGCCAAATGAGATCAAATTAAAAAAATTGTACACTTTTTCACAAATTTTTTCACAAACTTTAGGTTTCTCACTGAAATTATTTGCAAACAACTTGTGCAATTATGGCATAAATGGTTGTAAACACTTCTCTAGGATCCCCTTTGTTCAGAAATAGCAGACATATATGGCTTTGGCATTGCTTTTTGGTAATTAGAAGGCCGCTAAATACCTCTGCGCACCACACGTGTATTATGCCCAGCAGTGAAGGGGTTAATTAGGGAGCATGTAGGGAGCTTCTAGGGTTAATTTAGCTTTAGTGTAGTGTAGTAGACTACCCCAAGTATTGATCTAGGCCCATCTTGGTATATTTCATGCCACCATTTCACCGCCAAATGCGATCAAATGAAAAAAAACGTTACATTTTTCACAATTTTAGGTTTCTCACTGAAATTATTTACAAACAGCTTGTGCAATTATGGCACGAATGGTTGTAAATGCTTCTCTGTGATCCCCTTTGTTCAGAAATAGCAGACGTATATGGCTTTGGCGTTGCTTCTTAGTAATTAGAAGGCCGCTAAATGCAGCTGCGCACCACACGTGTATTATGCCCATCAGTGAAGGGGTTAATTAGGGAGCTTGTAGGGAGCTTGCAGGGTTAATTTTAGCTTTAATGTAGAGATCAGCCTCCCACCTGACATATCATACCCCCTGATCCCTCCCAAACAGCTCTCTTCCCTCCCCCACCCCACAATTGTACCCGAAAGTCTGCCAGTACTAAAATAAAAGGTATTTAAGAATTTATTTTTTTTAGCATATTTACATATGCTGATGTGTAGGATCCCCCCTTAGCCCCCAACCTCCCTGATCCCCCCCCAAACAGCTCTCTAACCCTCCCCCTCTACCTTATTGGTAGCCATCTTGGGTACTGGCAGCTGTCTGCCAGTACCCAGTTTACTAAAAAACAGAATTTATGTTTACCTGATAAATTACTTTCTCCAACGGTGTGTCCGGTCCACGGCGTCATCCTTACTTGTGGGATATTCTCTTCCCCAACAGGAAATGGCAAAGAGCCCAGCAAAGCTGGTCACATGATCCCTCCTAGGCTCCGCCTACCCCAGTCATTCGACCGACGTTAAGGAGGAATATTTGCATAGGAGAAACCATATGAAACCGTGGTGACTGTAGTTAAAGAAAATAAATTATCAGACCTGATTAAAAAACCAGGGCGGGCCGTGGACCGGACACACCGTTGGAGAAAGTAATTTATCAGGTAAACATAAATTCTGTTTTCTCCAACATAGGTGTGTCCGGTCCACGGCGTCATCCTTACTTGTGGGAACCAATACCAAAGCTTTAGGACACGGATGATGGGAGGGAGCAAATCAGGTCACCTAGATGGAAGGCACCACGGCTTGCAAAACCTTTCTCCCAAAAATAGCCTCAGAAGAAGCAAAAGTATCAAACTTGTAAAATTTGGTAAAAGTGTGCAGTGAAGACCAAGTCGCTGCCCTACATATCTGATCAACAGAAGCCTCGTTCTTGAAGGCCCATGTGGAAGCCACAGCCCTAGTGGAATGAGCTGTGATTCTTTCGGGAGGCTGCCGTCCGGCAGTCTCGTAAGCCAATCTGATGATGCTTTTAATCCAAAAAGAGAGAGAGGTAGAAGTTGCTTTTTGACCTCTCCTTTTACCGGAATAAACAACAAACAAGGAAGATGTTTGTCTAAAATCCTTTGTAGCATCTAAATAGAATTTTAGAGCGCGAACAACATCCAAATTGTGCAACAAACGTTCCTTCTTCGAAACTGGTTTCGGACACAGAGAAGGTACGATAATCTCCTGGTTAATGTTTTTGTTAGAAACAACTTTTGGAAGAAAACCAGGTTTAGTACGTAAAACCACCTTATCTGCATGGAACACCAGATAAGGAGGAGAACACTGCAGAGCAGATAATTCTGAAACTCTTCTAGCAGAAGAAATTGCAACCAAAAACAAAACTTTCCAAGATAATAACTTAATATCAACGGAATGTAAGGGTTCAAACGGAACCCCCTGAAGAACTGAAAGAACTAAGTTGAGACTCCAAGGAGGAGTCAAAGGTTTGTAAACAGGCTTGATTCTAACCAGAGCCTGAACAAAGGCTTGAACATCTGGCACAGCTGCCAGCTTTTTGTGAAGTAACACAGACAAGGCAGAAATCTGTCCCTTCAGGGAACTTGCAGATAATCCTTTTTCCAATCCTTCTTGAAGGAAGGATAGAATCTTAGGAATCTTAACCTTGTCCCAAGGGAATCCTTTAGATTCACACCAACAGATATATTTTTTCCAAATTTTGTGGTAAATCTTTCTAGTTACAGGCTTTCTGGCCTGAACAAGAGTATCGATAACAGAATCTGAGAACCCTCGCTTCGATAAGATCAAGCGTTCAATCTCCAAGCAGTCAGCTGGAGTGAGACCAGATTCGGATGTTCGAACGGACCTTGAACAAGAAGGTCTCGTCTCAAAGGTAGCTTCCATGGTGGAGCCGATGACATATTCACCAGATCTGCATACCAAGTCCTGCGTGGCCACGCAGGAGCTATCAAGATCACCGACGCCCTTTCCTGATTGATCCTGGCTACCAGCCTGGGGATGAGAGGAAACGGCGGGAATACATAAGCTAGTTTGAAGGTCCAAGGTGCTACTAGTGCATCCACTAGAGCCGCCTTGGGATCCCTGGATCTGGACCCGTAGCAAGGAACTTTGAAGTTCTGACGAGAGGCCATCAGATCCATGTCTGGAATGCCCCACAGTTGAGTGACTTGGGCAAAGATTTCCGGATGGAGTTCCCACTCCCCCGGATGCAATGTCTGACGACTCAGAAAATCCGCTTCCCAATTTTCCACTCCTGGGATGTGGATAGCAGACAGGTGGCAGGAGTGAGACTCCGCCCATAGAATGATTTTGGTCACTTCTTCCATCGCCAGGGAACTCCTTGTTCCCCCCTGATGGTTGATGTACGCAACAGTTGTCATGTTGTCTGATTGAAACCGTATGAACTTGGCCCTCGCTAGCTGAGGCCAAGCCTTGAGAGCATTGAATATCGCTCTCAGTTCCAGAATATTTATCGGTAGAAGAGATTCTTCCCGAGACCAAAGACCCTGAGCTTTCAGGAATCCCCAGACCGCGCCCCAGCCCATCAGACTGGCGTCGGTCGTGACAATGACCCACTCTGGTCTGCGGAAGGTCATCCCTTGTGACAGGTTGTCCAGGGACAGCCACCAACGGAGTGAGTCTCTGGTCCTCTGATTTACTTGTATCCTCGGAGACAAGTTTGTATAGTCCCCATTCCACTGACTGAGCATGCACAGTTGTAATGGTCTTAGATGAATGCGCGCAAAAGGAACTATGTCCATTGCCGCTACCATCAAACCTATCACTTCCATGCACTGCGCTATGGAAGGAAGAGGAACGGAATGAAGTATCCGACAAGAGTCTAGAAGTTTTGTTTTTCTGGCCTCTGTCAGAAAAATCCTCATTTCTAAGGAGTCTATTATTGTCCCCAAGAAGGGAACCCTTGTTGACGGAGATAGAGAACTCTTTTCCACGTTCACTTTCCATCCGTGAGATCTGAGAAAGGCCAGGACAATGTCCGTGTGAGCCTTTGCTTGAGGAAGGGACGACGCTTGAATCAGAATGTCGTCCAAGTAAGGTACTACAGCAATGCCCCTTGGTCTTAGCACAGCTAGAAGGGACCCTAGTACCTTTGTGAAAATCCTTGGAGCAGTGGCTAATCCGAAAGGAAGCGCCACGAACTGGTAATGCTTGTCCAGGAATGCGAACCTTAGGAACCGATGATGTTCCTTGTGGATAGGAATATGTAGATACGCATCCTTTAAATCCACCGTGGTCATGAATTGACCTTCCTGGATGGAAGGAAGAATTGTTCGAATGGTTTCCATTTTGAACGATGGAACCTTGAGAAACTTGTTTAAGATCTTGAGATCTAAGATTGGTCTGAACGTTCCCTCTTTTTTGGGAACTATGAACAGATTGGAGTAGAACCCCATCCCTTGTTCTCCTAATGGAACAGGATGAATCACTCCCATTTTTAACAGGTCTTCTACACAACGTAAGAATGCCTGTCTTTTTATGTGGTCTGAAGACAACTGAGACCTGTGGAACCTCCCCCTTGGGGGAAGCCCCTTGAATTCCAGAAGATAACCTTGGGAGACTATTTCTAGCGCCCAAGGATCCAGAACATCTCTTGCCCAAGCCCGAGCGAAGAGAGAGAGTCTGCCCCCCACCAGATCCGGTCCCGGATCGGGGGCCAACATTTCATGCTGTCTTGGTAGCAGTGGCAGGTTTCTTGGCCTGCTTTCCCTTGTTCCAGCCTTGCATTGGTCTCCAAGCTGGCTTGGCTTGAGAAGTATTACCCTCTTGCTTAGAGGACGTAGCACTTTGGGCTGGTCCGTTTCTACGAAAGGGACGAAAATTAGGTTTATTTTTGGCCTTGAAAGGCCGATCCTGAGGAAGGGCATGGCCCTTACCCCCAGTGATATCAGAGATAATCTCTTTCAAGTCAGGGCCAAACAGCGTTTTCCCCTTGAAAGGAATGTTAAGTAGCTTGTTCTTGGAAGACGCATCAGCTGACCAAGATTTCAACCAAAGCGCTCTGCGCGCCACAATAGCAAACCCAGAATTCTTAGCCGCTAACCTAGCCAATTGCAAAGTGGCGTCTAGGGTGAAAGAATTAGCCAATTTGAGAGCATTGATTCTGTCCATAATCTCCTCATAAGGAGGAGAATCACTATCGACCGCCTTTACCAGCTCATCGAACCAGAAACACGCGGCTGTAGTGACAGGGACAATGCATGAAATTGGTTGTAGAAGGTAACCCTGCTGAACAAACATCTTTTTAAGTAACCTTCTAATTTTTTATCCATAGGATCTTTGAAAGCACAACTATCTTCTATGGGTATAGTGGTGCGTTTGTTTAAAGTGGAAACCGCTCCCTCGACCTTGGGGACTGTCTGGCATAAGTCCTTTCTGGGGTCGACCATAGGAAACAATTTTTTAAATATGGGGGGAGGGACGAAAGGAATACCGGGCCTTTCCCATTCTTTATTTACAATGTCCGCCACCCGCTTGGGTATAGGAAAAGCTTCTGGGAGCCCCGGGACCTCTAGGAACTTGTCCATTTTACATAGTTTCTCTGGGATGACCAACTTGTCACAATCATCCAGAGTGGATAATACCTCCTTAAGCAGAATGCGGAGATGTTCCAACTTAAATTTAAACGTAATCACATCAGGTTCAGCTTGTTGAGAAATGTTCCCTGAATCAGTAATTTCTCCCTCAGACAAAACCTCCCTGGCCCCATCAGACTGGTTTAGGGGCCCTTCAGAACCATTATTATCAGCGTCGTCATGCTCTTCAGTATCTAAAACAGAGCAGTCGCGCTTACGCTGATAAGTGTGCATTTTGGCTAAAATGTTTTTGACAGAATTATCCATTACAGCCGTTAATTGTTGCATAGTAAGGAGTATTGGCGCGCTAGATGTACTAGGGGCCTCCTGAGTGGGCAAGACTCGTGTAGACGAAGGAGGGAATGATGCAGTACCATGCTTACTCCCCTCACTTGAGGAATCATCTTGGGCATCATTGTCATTGTCACATAAATCACATTTATTTAAATGAGAAGGAACTCTGGCTTCCCCACATTCAGAACACAGTCTATCTGGTAGTTCAGACATGTTAAACAGGCATAAACTTGATAACAAAGTACAAAAAAACGTTTTAAAATAAAACCGTTACTGTCACTTTAAATTTTAAACTGAACGCACTTTATTACTGCAATTGCGAAAAAATATGAAAGAATTGCTCAAAATTCACCAAAATTTCACCACAGTGTCTTAAAGCCTTAAAAGTATTGCACCCCAAATTTGGAAGCTTTAACCCTTAAAATAACGGAACCGGAGCCGTTTTTAACTTTAACCCCTTTACAGTCCCTGGTGTCTGCTTTGCTGAGACCCAACCAAGCCCAAAGGGGAATACGATACCAAATGACGCCTTCAGAAAGTCTTTTCTATGTATCAGAGCTCCTCACACATGCGACTGCATGTCATGCCTCTCAAAAACAAGTGCGCAACACCGGCGCGAAAATGAGGCTCTGCCTATGATTTGTGAAAGCCCCTAAAGAGAAAGGTGTCTAAAAAAGTGCCTGCCGATATAAACTTATCAAAATACCCAGATTAAATGATTCCTCAAGGCTAAATATGTGTTAATAATGAATCGATTTAGCCCAGAAAAAGTCTACAGTCTTAATAAGCCCTTGTGAAGCCCTTATTTACAATCTTAATAAACATGGCTTACCGGATCCCATAGGGAAAATGACAGCTTCCAGCATTACATCGTCTTGTTAGAATGTGTCATACCTCAAGCAGCAAGAGACTGCTCACTGTTCCCCCAACTGAAGTTAATTCCTCTCAACAGTCCTGTGTGGAACAGCCATGGATTTTAGTAACGGTTGCTAAAATCATTTTCCTCATACAAACAGAAATCTTCATCTCTTTTCTGTTTCTGAGTAAATAGTACATACCAGCACTATTTTAAAATAACAAACTCTTGATTGAATAATAAAAACTACAGTTAAACACTAAAAAACTCTAAGCCATCTCCGTGGAGATGTTGCCTGTACAACGGCAAAGAGAATGACTGGGGTAGGCGGAGCCTAGGAGGGATCATGTGACCAGCTTTGCTGGGCTCTTTGCCATTTCCTGTTGGGGAAGAGAATATCCCACAAGTAAGGATGACGCCGTGGACCGGACACACCTATGTTGGAGAAAAAAGCTTCTTTTTTTTATTGTATTTATTTTTTTCTGTAGTGTAGCTTCCCCCCCCCCCCACAAGACCAACCCCCCACCACCTCCCAGATCCCTTAGATGCTTTTTTTTATAAAATATTGCCCCACTCTCTTACTTTTTTTTTAACATTTTCTGTAGCGTAGCCGTTCCCACCTGCTTCCACCCATGCATGCGCCCGCCCCCGCCCCCGTGAACGCTTCCAGCTGCTTTAAACCCCAATCTCGTACAGGGTACGTCGCTGGTCTTTAAAGACCAGGTTGTGTGCGACGGACCCTGTACGACATGCGTCATTAAGGGGTTAAAGAAAAAAAAATGGCTTTAATATCCCTTTAACACAGTTCACACCAGCAATGGAAACTGGGCTTTAATTGGCAAAGTCTTTATTAGCATTCATCAGTTTACTATAAAATAGTCGTAACACTACGTAAATGTCCTTTAGATGATGTTTCTGTGGTTTCTGGTGATGTACAATTGCTTAGGAGAAGTAGCTTGTCACATATATCTATAAGTGTAACCTCTGTGCTGGGGCGCGATCCGATATACGGCGTAGCGACTACATCTAAAACTGCGCCACGTAATTACGCTATTCAAAAGTCATATATAAATCCATGCGCAGCCTCCATTTTCTTCAGTGTGTTTGGATGGTTTGTTGAGCTACAGCACACTACAGTGGAGTGGAGGATTAGACAGAGTAGAGAGAGAGGCGCAAACAGAGGAGTTAGTTAGGTCGCATTGTTGGATTGGTTAAGCTTGTACACTTACACATATTTTTACACATTGCACACATATTGCATACATACATATACAAAATAAACAACACTTTTTTTTCTAACACCTCACACATTTTATTTCAATTTTACAGTGTGATAGGCTGAGTGTTTGGTTGTGATTGTGTGTGATTGAACTGGGAGTGAGTGTGAGTGTGTGTAGTGTGAGGATGGTTGGGAGAGGTAGGGCGGAGGGGAGGAGGGGAGAGGAGTGGCAGGGAGAGGAGTATTGGAGCGGACAGGAGGAGCAGCGGGGTCCCCGTCAGGGAGTAAGTGGAGTGGTGAGAGGGAGAGCTAGAAGAGATGATGGGAGGGGAGATGCCCAGAGACCAGGCACATCTAGGAGAGGGACAGAGGGTGCACATGGGGACAGAAGGGGGGAGGAGGGAAAGGATAGGGAGGAACCCACACCAGGGACATCACAGGGAGGAAGCCAGTTGTCCACAGAGGATGAGAGGATGAGAATGTTGCCCTAGTCCAGGCCATCATGGACAATCACAGTGCCCTATTTGGCCAGGAGAAGGGTAAAGGTGTTGCCAGAAGGCGGAAAACAGCATGGTTGGCGGTAGAGGATGCCATCAACAGTGTGGCCCTGCAGAGGAGGACTGTTGAGGGCCTTAAAAAAAGGTGGAATGACTGTAAGAGGCGGGTGAAAGAGAAGATGGGGCAGGAAGCCATGCACCAGAGGGGAACAGGCGGTGGTCCACCCCTGGAAACAGAATACAACACCTGGCAGGAAATGATACGCAGGTCCCTGAGTATCACAGCAGTCCATGGACTTCCAGGGGCTCGTGACTCAGGGGCTGCAACCACAGCACCTCATGCTGGTGAGTAACATCCCACACACCAGTATGATATGTAATTGAGATATAACATCCTTTAATGTCACATATTCATGTACACAATGAGGAGCATGGTATTTGGCCTACTAACAAAAACATCTACAATTAGATTTGACATTAATGCTAATTAACACAATGCAATTCATGATATGAGGTGGAGTAGTGCAATACTAACATGTCTCAGAGTAACACAGGCCACAAGCCACATGTAAAGTTTTCAGTAAATGGACACTATAGCCATCACATTACTTTTTGCTCAGAAAGCAGGTTCTGTGCCTACATCAGGCTAAAGTAAATTGTGTGACCATAGTGTCACTTAAAGAACACATTTTTTAAGTACACATAACTATTGTATGAAACACATACCTGTATACTGTGCAGATTAAAATCCCTCATATCACAAATCACATTGTGCACATGCATGTTATAGAGTTTGACATGAGAATGAGTATAGGCCCTAGCATGTATCAATGTACATTGTATGCCCACATGGACATATATATGACTGTACTAATCCCTCTCATCATTTGACTCCTCCACAGAACCTCCTGTCACCAGGCTGCAAACAGGCATGCCGCCACCTCCACCACCACCACCAGTTACAGGCATGCAGCCACCACCACCAGTCTTCAGGCAACCATGTGAACATTATGCTCCCAGGCATGAGCAGGGTTGGATGGCTTCTGTTGAGGACCCGGAAGTGATGCCACCACCATTGACATATGACCCCTGGCAAGATTCCTGGCCAGAGGAATACTCTTCTTTTGGCTTTGAGGGGGAGCCAAGTCAGCCACAAAGGGTCCATGTCTTTACCCCCCCCCAACACAATATCAGGGCAGTCATGGCTTTTACACACAGGGTATGTCCCATGAAGTGCAAACTGGACAGGCTGAGTGGTCACATACTAGTCATCAATGGGACTACCAATCCACCCTGAGAGCTCCACCATCTTCTTCCCTTGGGAGAGCTCCACCATCCTCTTCCCTTTGGAGAGCTCCACCATCCTCTTCCCTTGGGAGAGCTCCACCATCCTCTTCCCTTGGGAGAGCTCCACCATCCTCTTCCCTTGGGAGAGCTCCTCCATCCTCTTCCCTGTCCCACAAGCCCCAGCAGATGAAGATGTCCCACAAGCACATGCAGATGAAGATGTCCCACAAGCACATGGAGATGCAGCTGAAGTTGTTCCTCAAGCACCAGCAGATGCAGCTGAAGTTGTTCCTCAAGCACCAGCAGATGCAGCTGATGTTGTTCCTCAAGCACCAACAGATGCAGCTGTTGTTCCTCAAGCGCCAGCAGATGCAGCTGATGTTGTTCCTCAAGCACCAGCAGATGCAGCTGAAGTTGTTCCTCAAGCACCAGCAGATGCAGCTGAACCTGCACCTCAAGCACCTAGAAGCCCTGCTGCTCAAGAGCCTGTTGATGCATTGTATTCTCCCCTGGGTGAGGAATACATTGCACTGCAGAGGAGGCTCATAACAAGCTACGAGAGCAGACAAAGAGGCCACGAGAGGTTTCACAGGAGCCAAGAGAGGTTTCAAAGGAGCCAAGAGAGGTTACACAGGAGCCAAGAGAGGTTACTCAAGCATAGCATAGAGCTGCAGAGGGACATGGCAGCATCATTAAATGGAATTGTTCAAAACCAGTCTCAGAGGATGCGAGTTCTGTCTGATATGCAGATGCAGATGGACAACAGATGACGGGAACAAAATCAACTCTGGGGTGTGTTGGTTGAGCACTTTACACACCAGTATATGATAGTGATTGCCTATTCAGTCGGGCAGAACTATGCTCACCTTAAAAAACTATCCCAACGGTTTTGTGTACAATAGGTCAAAAAAATAGGTGGCGCAAGTGAATGCTGTTCTGACTAATAATGGTGTAAAATGTATATCAGATTCCCTGTGTGTCTGATAATGTTCTCACCTTACATAGGCTGTATTGAAATTTCAAGTGTAAATGGTGTCTCTCCAGGACAATAAAGCTTCTAGATTCAAATTCTATAGTATAAATATATATATATTTATTGAATAAAAGATTCTTATTTATTGAATAAAAGATTCTTATTTATTAAATGAATGATTCTTATATATGAGATCAAAATAATGATGATCTATTCACAAATGATAATCAGTTGACAATTTAAAACATTTGGTAAAATATAAAATATGATAGTACAATATTAAAAACACCGGTGTTCTTCATAAACAAAAAACTATAAAAACTCAAATTGAGATAATATAAGCAAGCAGGTGTACTCAGAAGATAAAACCAAAAAATAAACAAAAAATAAACAGAGGAGACTCATGTACCTCTAAGCGTATTGCTAGCAAAAAACATATATAAATGCATATATGAGTATATGAACCATATGTCTGGTATCCGTTAAACTAGCGTATATGTATACTTCACAGATGTATAAGGGTTAAGCAAATGTTATACAGTTCCTTATTGCTTAATGTTCTGGCAAAACATGGGGTGGTTATCCTTCCGTCAAAAATATATTTGAGCCAATGTATATTGAAACAAGTATGGCAAAATGTAGCCAGTAATATGTAGCTGCAGTGTTATTTCTTAGATTTCAGCGTCTCTGTTTTTTAATCAGAGGTAGGTTTACATACGGTTTTTAGCTGGGTGTAGCGATTCCTTCCTTAAAAACAGTGCACTGTTGACGTCTTCCCTCTGCTATGCAGAAAAAGCCGGTGGAGTACTAAGTCCCTTAGCCTCCGTTTACCAGCTGTGTTGGTAGTTGTTTCCTTAGATTTGTTGCTTACCCAGTAATGGGCCTTGATGGTATTCTTATGAGCTCCGGTCACAACTTGCTTCTTTCTTTGTGAGTGTATAACCCAGACTCGGTCTTTATTTTCACCGGTCTCCTTGCTGTTATCACAGCTAACAAAGTTCTCCTCTGGAGCTGAGTTGTTTTGGCTCACTTCTTAATTTCAAATGATCAGGTTTCTACGCGTTTCGGCGTTCTGCCTTTCTCAAGATCTTGAGAAAGGCAGAACGCCGAAACGCGTAGAAACCTGATCATTTGAAATTAAGAAGTGAGCCAAAACAACTCAGCTCCAGAGGAGAACTTTGTTAGCTGTGATAACAGCAAGGAGACCGGTGAAAATAAAGACCGAGTCTGGGTTATACACTCACAAAGAAAGAAGCAAGTTGTGACCGGAGCTCATAAGAATACCATCAAGGCCCATTACTGGGTAAGCAACGAATCTAAGGAAACAACTACCAGCACAGCTGGTAAACGGAGGCTAAGGGACTTAGTACTCCACCGGCTTTTTCTGCATAGCAGAGGGAAGACGTCAACAGTGCACTGTTTTTAAGGAAGGAATCGCTACACCCAGCTAAAAACCGTATGTAAACCTACCTCTGATTAAAAAACAGAGACGCTGAAATCTAAGAAATAACACTGCAGCTACATATTACTGGCTACATTTTGCCATACTTGTTTCAATATACATTGGCTCAAATATATTTTTGATGGAAGGATAACCACCCCATGTTTTGCCATAACATTAAGCAATAAGGAACTGTATAACATTTGCTTAACCCTTATACATCTGTGAAGTATACATATACGCTAGTTTAACGGATACCAGACATATGGTTCATATACTCATATATGCATTTATATATGTTTTTTGCTAGCAATACGCTTAGAGGTACATGAGTCTCCTCTGTTTATTTTTTGTTTATTTTTTGTTTATTTTTTGGTTTTATCTTCTGAGTACACCTGCTTGCTTATATTATCTCAATTTGAGTTTTTATAGTTTATTGTTTATGAAGAACACCGGTGTTTTTAATATTGTACTATCATATTTTATATTTTACCAAATGTTATAAATTGTCAACTGATTATCATTTGTGAATAGATCATCATTATTTTGATCTCATATATAAGAATCGTTCATTTAATAAATAAGAATCGAGCTTTTGAACTAAGAGGCTGTGCATGTCGAGAGCTCCCACACTTTAGCAAATTTCCTCGATAAAATTTAAACTTTTCCACTCCCAAAAGTTATCAAAACTACTTGCTAACAGTCCCACAACTATTCCTGGTAAAAAAAAGTGGAGAAGGAAGAAAAATCGGTACGACTGGAGGCTCCTGACGAAGCAGTCAGCTCCGGCTAGCCGCCCCACATCAGGCTACAACTTAAGGAGAACGTCAGTGAACAGAGGCTTGTCTTCACTTCTTCATTTCTTTGCGGGGCCACCTACCCCCTTTCGGCTGTTAGAAGACATCACTCCGGAGGGTCGGGGCTCCGCTCCGGAGGACTGCGGTGGCGATCTGAGGGAGGCGGAGAGAGGTGGGGGATAGAGACCTCGTCTTGGATTAGGGGGTAAAGGCTCCACACGACCAGACCACACTCCAGCAGGGTAGTATTCCCCAGCATTTTTGAGACCGGCACACATTGGTCTCTCTACCGGTCACCTTCTACAGACTGGGGGGAGGTTTCTTGCTCCGGAACCAGATTAGTCCTGCTGTGGCGCGAAATTCCGCCATTTTACCTGCGGCCTATTTCGGCCTCCAACTTCACGGGATCCAGCAGGCTGAAAGAGGAACATTCACAACCAATACAGGTACAAAAAAAAAAAAAAAAACGTCCGCAGACACGGGTGAAGGGAGGTAAGAGTTTCCATTTAATTCTCCCCAGCCCACACAGTACAATAACTAAGAATAAAGTCCCCCATAACTGTGCCTTCTAACACCACGCTGAACCTGCTACAAAGATCAGTCTGATCCGGTCCGGTTGTCCCTAGACTCAGCTAAGCCAGAAACAGTAAAATATCAAAAGATTTGGGGACTCCTAGCATAACGGACAGTAACAGCATTTAAAACAACTTTACTCCAAACTCCTGCAGCAAGGAGTGTCTGCCAATTAAAGAAATTACTCTGAGATAGAGCAGGCACATTAAAAACAGACTGGCAAATCTGTATTACACCCATCTAAGCAGAGGCATTTACAGTACACAGCCTGATGTGATCTTTATGCACACTTGTCAGCTCTTTACTGTTTTGATGTTTATTTAAATTCTTACGGTTCCTCTCCACATTAACCCTTGTTAGAAACAACATCTTTACCCCCTAAGCCTGAGGTAACAGCTCATGTGGTTGTGCTTTAGGAGTCACATTAGGGGCACTACTAGAGGGACAGGAGTCTTCAGACAGAGGAACTGCTGCAGCCGGATACAAAGATTATAGACCCCCCCCCACTCCTTACTATTTGTTTATAATCCTTGCAATAATGACACATTAAGCATGATGAAGTGAGGGAAAAATGGACCAGATATCTATCTCCTAATCCATATACTGCAACTATCACTCAACTCTTAGCCAATGCTACTTTATTAGAAGCCTCATTCTAACAGTCTCACCCCTGAGCAGTCCATTTCACTAAAGCCATCCATTATTTTATCTTACCTACTCTCTCTCGGTCCTCTACCTTTTTACACAATGAAAAACAAAACACAAACAGTCAAGGAGTGTTTGTCTAAGTCTCAGCTTAAGCAGAAGCAGTTGAACAGAGACACCCCCGCACAAGGAGAAACTCCAAATTCGAGTATGACTGAGCTGTCAGAGTCTCTTCCCTCTGTCACACAAAACAAGGAGCTACTCTCTCAAATCAAAACTCTATTCCAAGAAGAATTGAAGTCGGCGTTGTCTGACTTACGCCAGGACATTAAGGAAATTGGCACTCGCACTGCAGAATTGGAGGAAAGAACAGATGTAATCGCGGAAGAAATTCCACATATACAGAAAAATATCTCAGACCATGCAGAATATATACACAGATTAGAGGAGCAAATCGAAGATCTCGAGAACAGATCTCGCAGATCCAACCTACGTATACGAAATTTGCCAGAATCTTACAAAAATTTGAATGAATCTATGACAACACTGTTCCACCAATTAGTCCCAGATATAGAATTAGATAAACTCCTGATGGACAGGGTTCATAGAGCCCTCACCAAACCTCAACAGTCCACTACAAGAGACATTGTCCTTAAACTTCACTACTTCCACATTAAAGAACTTATCCTTAAAGCGGCTAGACAACAACCAACGATTAATTTTGAGGGCCATACAATTCAAATATTTGCAGATGTTGCTCCAATCACACTAAGGAAGAGGAGAGATCTTAAACCTATCACAATGGCCCTCACAAAAGCCCAGATAAAATACAGGTGGAACTTCCCCTTCAAGATGGCGTTTACACACGCTAATGTTAACTACACCTGCTCCAACCTGGATGAAGGCTCATCTATTTTACGTCGCCTGGGGATACCATTTGAGTCTCCTCAAACTTCCTCCAATAAGATCCCCCAGAGAAAATCAATACAAAAAGAATGGACTCCTGTTGGTCATTCTAAAAAACAAAGAAAATTAAAGAACACCTCAAACAACCATTCGGATTCTGAGTCACTTCCGGAAGAAGAGTTCCCACCAACTTGAAGAAACAAACAGATCCAGAGGAGTGTCTTGATTGAACTGCTTTGGTTTAATGGCGGAGGATCTGTGGTAGTCAGATTCTCCAAATTTACAGTGGCCTACCCGTTTCATTTAATATGACTTTTGTTTTCTTAGAAACATTTAGTTAAATTTTAATATATTTGTATGTTTGGGTTAGGCCTCACTTCTGCCTAACTCAGGGGTTGACATAGTTATAGCTGTGATAGCTGTTATTGTTAAAGTTATGGTTATGAATAATATTATTTCTACAACTGTTATCTCTGCATCAAATCCATCCCCTCCCCTCCTTATTTTCCCTGTACTAGATTAAGATACAGAAAGGTTCACCCAAACCATATTCATCACCCCTTCCCCTCCCCTCTTGTCCCTTTTCCCTCACCTTCCCTTATCCCATCCCAACCTCCCTTCCTGCTTCCGGTCATACGGGATGTGGTACCGGAGCTAATAATATATTGCAGATAACGGGGAGTCCTCTCAACACTCATCTATCCCCTCCCACCTTCCCCTTACCATATTCCCTACTAATTCATGATTAGGAGATACTGCTATAAATGTTCTTTAAGGGTCCAGTACCCTCCACTTAAGTGAATGTTTCCCTGGCTAGGGATATTAATATTAAGTTTAAAGCTATTTCGCTTAGAATTATCTATGTACTATTTTTTTCAGGCATGTTATAAGTTTACCATGATCAATCCTCTTGTACCATCTTTTATAATACATAATACCTCTCATTACACAGATGGCTCAGATGTTCCAGATACCCTTTCTTGGTGGGGGTCTTTGCCCTCTCACCCTGGTAATCTGATTTTGGTTCTCCTCTGGTTCGAGGTAAGTCCCGGCTCTCTCCTAGTGATACCCACCCCTACCAATCTATCAGACTTATTCCATCTATGTGTCACATATAGGGGTCCAGCTGATAATGTTACCTTTACGTTTTTTAAATGTCTATAAAGCTCCTCTCACATAATGTTAGGGGACTCAATTCGGATATCAAAAGGAAGAAGGCTATCACTACTTATAAGTCACTACATGCCCATATAGTTATGTTACAAGAAACCCATTTCACTAGGGACTCTAATCCAAAGTACTGGGACAAATCATACCCAATACAATATCACGCTATTAGTGGGAAAAAGAAATGTGGGGTTTCTATACTGTTACATTCCTCCTTAAATTTCAAAGAGGAGGAAGTCATTAGAGACAGAGAAGGAAGATTTGTATTAATTAAGGGCTTAATCCAGAACACCCCGATACTTATTGTTAATGTTTATGCCCCCAACGAACACCAGACACCCTTCCTGACAAAATTGAGTAAGTTATTGACCCAATGGAAAAGACATAAGATCATAATGGGAGGTGACTTCAATTTATCACTCGACCAGACCTTAGATAGGACTACAAATAGGGGACTACAGAGCAGGCCTTCCCACTCATCCATTAATATCCTGAGAGATTTTGCTCTAGATCACAATTTGATTGACAGTTGGAGATCCTTAAACGAGAGAGTCAGAGATTACACTTATTTCTCTCCAATGCATCACACTCAATCTAGACTAGACTATATATTCATTAGTCAGATTCTGGTCCCTCTTTTACTGTCTGCAAAAATTCTAAATTGTCCTTGGTCAGACCACTCTATGGTGGAAGTTACCATCTCTGGAGTCCTAAACCCCAACAGAACAAAATCGTGGTCCCTTAATGCTAATCTCTTACAAGACGCCTTAATCTCACAAACAATTAGGGAACACATAGTAGAATTCATTAGACTTAATTTGGGTAGTACTTCCAATCCAACATATGTCTGGGGGGCACTCAAAGCCTACATTAGAGGTAGTTTGATTTCTGAATCGAGCAAACGAAACAAACAGTTTAAAGCTAAATTGACACAACTGCAGGCTGAAGCCAATACACTACGGATTCAGACCACAGACAACCCCAGTAGGAAAAAAAGAACGAAACTGAAAGCTATAAATGATGAGATAAACAAACTACTGAACAAAGAGGCAGTCAGATCCATAAAACAAATAGATACTCACTACTATATTCACGGGAATAAGCCAGACAAAATGCTAGCTAATAAGCTTAAAGAAATAACCAGAAGTACTACAGTTCCACAACTCCTACTACCAGATAATACAAACACTAACGATCCCCTTCAAATTGCCAACACTTTTGCCGACTTCTTTCATAATCTCTATAATCTCTCCACACACCATGACGCAACAGACAGAACCAAAGACATAAATACATTCCTGAATTCAAACCCACTCCCGACAATCACTGAGGCTGAACGCTCCAGTTTAAACGCCCCCATATCGCCGATGGAAATAAAAGGAAGAAGGCTATCACTACTTATAAGTCACTACATGCCCATATAGTTATGTTACAAGAAACCCATTTCACTAGGGACTCTACTCCAAAGTACTGGGACAAATCATACCCAATACAATATCACGCTATTAGTGGGAAAAAGAAATGTGGGGTTTCTATACTGTTACATTCCTCCTTAAATTTCAAAGAGGAGGAAGTCATTAGAGACAGAGAAGGAAGATTTGTATTAATTAAGGGCTTAATCCAGAACACCCCGATACTTATTGTTAATGTTTATGCCCCCAACGAACACCAGACACCCTTCCTGACAAAATTGAGTAAGTTATTGACCCAATGGAAAAGACATAAGATCATAATGGGAGGTGACTTCAATTTATCACTCGACCAGACCTTAGATAGGACTACAAATAGGGGACTACAGAGCAGGCCTTCCCACTCATCCATTAATATCCTGAGAGATTTTGCTCTAGATCACAATTTGATTGACAGTTGGAGATCCTTAAACGAGAGAGTCAGAGATTACACTTATTTCTCTCCAATGCATCACACTCAATCTAGACTAGACTATATATTCATTAGTCAGATTCTGGTCCCTCTTTACTGTCTGCAAAAATTCTAAATTGTCCTTGGTCAGACCACTCTATGGTGGAAGTTACCATCTCTGGAGTCCTAAACCCCAACAGAACAAAATCGTGGTCCCTTAATGCTAATCTCTTACAAGACGCCTTAATCTCACAAACAATTAGGGAACACATAGTAGAATTCATTAGACTTAATTTGGGTAGTACTTCCAATCCAACATATGTCTGGGGGGCACTCAAAGCCTACATTAGAGGTAGTTTGATTTCTGAATCGAGCAAACGAAACAAACAGTTTAAAGCTAAATTGACACAACTGCAGGCTGAAGCCAATACACTACGGATTCAGACCACAGACAACCCCAGTAGGAAAAAAAGAACGAAACTGAAAGCTATAAATGATGAGATAAACAAACTACTGAACAAAGAGGCAGTCAGATCCATAAAACAAATAGATACTCACTACTATATTCACGGGAAATAAGCCAGACAAAATGCTAGCTAATAAGCTTA
Source organism: Bombina bombina (assembly GCF_027579735.1). Classification (NCBI taxonomy): domain Eukaryota; kingdom Metazoa; phylum Chordata; class Amphibia; order Anura; family Bombinatoridae; genus Bombina; species Bombina bombina. The sequence continues at coordinate 481,427,457 of NC_069502.1, read as the reverse complement.
AAGAAATAACCAGAAGTACTACAGTTCCACAACTCCTACTACCAGATAATACAAACACTAACGATCCCCTTCAAATTGCCAACACTTTTGCCGACTTCTTTCATAATCTCTATAATCTCTCCACACACCATGACGCAACAGACAGAACCAAAGACATAAATACATTCCTGAATTCAAACCCACTCCCGACAATCACTGAGGCTGAACGCTCCAGTTTAAACGCCCCCATATCGCCGATGGAAATAAAACACACCATAAAGAATATAAAGAGCTCTAAAACGCCTGGTCCGGATGGATACTCTGGCATTTTCTATAAAACATTTTTAGATGAAATAGCTCCCCTGCTTTCTCAGATGTATAACTCTATCATGCAAAAAAAAGAAATTCCCAGAGAAATGCTCATGGCCAGAATAGCAGTGATCCCGAAGCCAGGAAAGAATGTGCAGCATTGTCAAAACTATAGACCCATTTCTCTGATAAATCAAGATGTTAAAATCCTCACAAAAATTTTGGCTAACAGACTTAACCCTATCCTTGAGAGATTAATCCATCCGGATCAGGTAGGATTTATTAGAAATAGGGAGGCCCCAGACAATACACGTAAAATTATTGATCTAATTAACAAGGCTACGATTGAAAAAACGCCTTCTCTGTTCCTCTCTTTGGACGCAGAGAAGGCGTTTGATAGAATCAGTTGGAATTACATGTTTGCGGTTCTAAAAAAAACAGGTATCACGGGAGCCTTTTATGATGCCCTTACTATGTTATACTCCCAACCCTCAGCCTATGTCAAACTATCAGGTTACCAATCCAAGATTATACAGATTAGGAACGGGACGAGACAAGGATGCCCCTTATCCCCATTATTATTTGCCCTTTGTATTGAGCCATTGGCTATTAAAATCAGGAATGACCCAAACATCTCTGGCCTTCGAATAGGGACCAACGAATATAAAATCTCGCTTTTTGCGGATGATATCATATTATCTTTGACCAAACCCCTTCTCTCTCTCCCTCCTTTATATGCGATGCTCCAACATTATGGGACTCTGTCGGGTTATAAAATAAATGGGGACAAATGTGAAGCACTTAGCATTAATTTACCCCAACACACCAAAAAGCTACTGGAAATTAATTTTTCTTTCACTTGGGCAGCCAAAAAACTTAAATATCTTGGAATATATCTTACTGCTGACATCTATTCTCTATATCAAGCAAATTATCTTCCAATGTTCACACATATTAGGAACTTAATCGCAAAATGGTTAAAATTTAAAATTTCCTTTTATGGGAGAATTATATCTGCAAAGATGACCTTACTACCAAAATTATTGTACTTGTTTAGGTCCCTACCGATCTCTATCCCTACAGGAGAGCTTAACGCTCTACAGAGAGATATTCTGCGCTTTGTTTGGCAGGGAAAGCGTCCCAGAATAAATAAAAAAATTATGAGTTTGCATCGGAGGGAGGGGGGACTGGGCCTCCCACATTTGACATCCTACTATTATTCAGCACGCATAGCCCAACTAACACATTGGTTTCATACTACACAACAACCTTTATGGACTCAAATAGAATCACAGATCGCTAATACGGACCAGATTTCTAGGCTGTTATGGACCCCAAAAAAATATAATCATCCCTCATTATACAAATATGTAGCGATATCCCACACGATCTTCCTATGGAATAAATTAATTACTAAATATCCCTTAATTCAGGATAAATCAAAATTAATACCTTTGGTTTTGCCACAAATCACAATAGACTCACATATACAAAAAAAATGGGCTAATAAAGGACTGTATAGAATTGCAGACGTGTACACTGAAGGAGGTTTTCTCTCATACGAACAATATAGAGACATTGACCCTTCTGACAAAAATATTTGGTACCATTACTTACAATTAAAATCCAGGACTAGGGAATTAACGGACCTCTCTAAACTGCCATTAAGCACAACTTTTGAATCACTATGTTTAACCAAAGATCCGACCCATGGCTCAATCTCAACACTGTACCCGATATTTAATAACCAATATAAGGAGACTAAGCCTCCCATCATATTGAAATGGGAACAGGACTTAGACAAGACCTGGTCTCTAGAGACATGGAAGTCTAACTTAGCCAAGGGTACCTCCTTTTCACAGAATGCCACCCTAAAAGAGAACTACCTTAAGGTAGCGTTCAAATGGTATATTTATCCAACCAGATTTGGAAATTCAGTGGGACCCTCTCAGAACCCCTGTTACAGAGGATGTAATGAGAGGGGGACGTACATTCACATGTGGTGGGAGTGCGGCAGAACAAAAGAAATTTGGGAAAAAACTTCAGAGCTTCTCAGCCTAATATTCCATAAACACATTACACTATTCCCCGAACAAGCTCTATTACATTTCCCGATTCCTAACATCCTAAAACAACACCAAAAATTAGTTATGACATTATGTACAATAGTTAGGATCAGTATTGCGCAATGCTGGAAATCCACACCTCCAAGTTTCTCTTTTATCGAAAAAAAAATAATCCACCATTATGAGATGGCTAGTTTAGCAGCAGAAAATCTAAATATGAAAGATGAGTTTATTTGTCAGTGGGAACCTTTCATTATGTACCATGAAGCCAATAGAAGAAGAGTTACTGAAACTTTGTGGGGGAGGTCTTGGAGAGAGCCGGGACCGATTGCTGATTGCCAATTAGCCATCACCTTTACCATTTAGAGGATACATATCTTTATTTTTATTTTTGTTTTATTAATGCCTATGATCTTGTTACTTTAAGCGAACACTACTGAAATTTTACTAACTGTATTGTTGGTTTGATTATTCATGCCTATAATTGTTACGAAAACTTAATAAAATCTTTTCAAAATAATAAATAAGAATCTTTTATTCAATAAATAAGAATCTTTTATTCAATAAATATATATATATTTATACTATAGAATTTGAATCTAGAAGCTTTATTGTCCTGGAGAGACACCATTTACACTTGAAATTTCAATACAGCCTATGTAAGGTGAGAACATTATCAGACACACAGGGAATCTGATATACATTTTACACCATTATTAGTCAGAACAGCATTCACTTGCGCCACCTATTTTTTTGACCTATTGTACACTTTACACACCAGCAGGACACTGCCTCCAGCCTATCATCTGTGGCCAGCACTCCAGCAGAATCATCTGAATCTTCCCAAACCAGGAGAACAAGGAAATCCACTACAGTCACCCCAGCCCCCTCATCCAAGAAGCCTAAAAAGAAATAAATATTCTTATAGTTCACCATAAATCGTGTCCTCTGTTATTTACCATATAATTGTCATCCACATCCATGTGAGGGGTGTTTTAGTACACTAATATTGTTTAAACATATAGTAAGGCCTGTGTGGAAATGGGCCCAAAAAGGTAATATTATCATGTTTATGACATATTCATGTTCTATAAACCACATCACATAGTTGTGTATGAAGGGTACATATAGTAATATTCACTTCTAAGATGTAAATCAAGGTTTCTCACATCCCAATAGAAATTGACACATGGGCAGGGATAGGCACGAGGCAAGGCTGTGGCGGACATTTTCTAAAGTAAAGACCTTTAGTGAAGGACACCTTGCCTATCCATGCACATGGGTATATATATATCTAAATAATAATGTATTTACAGAAGGTGTGAACATAAGGTATAAACATCCATTTTCATTCTTCTTAATGATAGTCAATAAATCATAGTGACCTAAACATGAATTAAACTAATGAGATATTTTCAGTAATTCGGGTGGTTAAGGGAAGGGGGGTGGGATGTAGTAGTTTCACTTACATGCAGTGGAAATCCGCAGTATGTAATTCGATGACCAGCTGCAGCAGGGGCAGCAGCAGGGGCAGCACCATGACCAGAGACCTCAGCAGCAACTATAGAATGAGGTGCAGTGCTGCTATAGAGACACTCAAGGTTGCCCCCCACAAGTCACTTTGAAAAGTCACACAGAACACAGCAATTTATGACTGCGCATTTCTATAAAGACCTGCTGTATAGGGATACATATGTGGAATCTCTTAATGCATCTAGTGGGTTGTAAATCCCCTTGAGAAGTGGTTCATATAAAGTTTATATCGAGTTATGGGGATTTCTGGAGGTAGATAAGACAGACCTTAGCAGTAGCCCTGTGGGTATTCCAGTTAGATTAGTGTATAGGCATAACCATTTTTGTTTTTCCTCCCTGAAGCAGGGGCCCCTTGCATATAAGTTATGCTGGTAGGTAAACGGAGTAGCCTTGTGTGGGGTGGGAGAGGGAGCCGCTAGAATCACTCTGGTAGCGGTCTAACAGAAAGGCAACTCACATAATTCCCAATGCTTCCACAGAGACGTTCCGGAGAGACTCTTGGCTTATATCGATGTGTGCCTCTCAGTCTCCCCTGCACATACCGAGTGGTCTGGAAGGCTGGCGATCCCTTAGACTGACCCGGTCTATGTTTTACTGCTGCCCACGTTATGGAGCTCTGGACTCAGGCAGCCATCTTAGCTGCGGCCAGCTCCGCCCCCCTTTCTCCTTTTTTTTAACCCAACCACACAACCCCTGTCTGCAAACATCTGTACTGTATATAGTGGTACTGTTTAGTGACACTGTTTACCTAGGTTTACCATAATTTTTAGAGGTGAAACTGGGACCACCTGGCGTAGTGCCAATGTGGGTGTGGTCAGGGGCATGGCCAAGGGGGCGTGGCAATTACAGGTCCTTTTAAAGTAGTAGCTTTTATGTGCGTAATATTTCGTTGGGTACTCCTCAGTCACACAACAAGTGAATCCCACAGTTTAAATAGACCATAACACCACCCCCTAGTGAAAAAAAGCACCATTACGTTGTCATGGCAACCCATACACAACATGCGCAAATAAATCATTCATCTAAATCTCAGATTCTAAACAATGCCAAAGATTAAGCATAATTACCAATTTCATAAAATAATGAAAAGCACATTCATCACACAATTTAATATCTGCAGTGTAATATGTGTTTTATGTGTCTAATTAAGGAACAAAACTGTATACTGATAAGGCATAAATACAACTTTGAATGAAATAAGTAAAAAAGAAACACATACCTGCTAAAGCTGTTTAAGAGGCTATGCTATACCATAATGCAGGAAGATTACATCCAAAATGCTTTCCTGTATGAAGTAAAGCAAGCTCTACGCCAAAAACCTGCCTGTTTGCACTTCCTGATCATAACCACATGATTCCCCTAAATGTGTATCACCGGTGATGTCACCATGAGTCGGGGTGGGTGTTAAAGTGAAGGTCCATTTTGATGAATTAGTGCTCGATTCTTAATAAACCTATTAAAAACAAGGGCACTTTAATTCATCAAAATTGACATTTCACTGTATTCTTTAAAAACTTACCTTTTAATTCTGAATGCCGCTCCAGCGATTCCCACGACCCTCGGAAGCCTCTGCAGATGTCAGAAATGACGAATCAGGCTTCCACCAATAACAGCTTCCCCCCAGGGGAATCTTGGCCTGATGCAAAGCTGTGATTAGAGGAAGCCGGATTCGTAATTGTGGACCCGCGAAGACGGCTTGCGACAGGCGGAGGAAGTGCTGGAGAGGCTGCCAGGATTAAAAGGTAAGTTTTTGAATAAAACAGTGAAATGTCAATTCTGATGAATTAAAGTGCCCTTGTTTTTAATAAGTGTATTAAAAACTGGGCACTAATTCATCAAAATGTACCTTCACTTTAAATTCCTAGAAAAATAAACAAAGTAATACTACAAAATTAAAAAACCCTATGCTGCTCACTCAGTCGGTATTACTAAATGTGAACTTTAAAAGGGCATGAACGTTAAGCTAAGCAGGGCTGTATGTAACAAAGTATCAGCATCCAACTATGCTGGAGAGCCACAGCCACAGACTCACAGTCCAGTCATTTTGAATAATGTGTCCAGGTTTCAGGCGGTCTGAAACCCGGACACATGAATCGAAACCCAGAGGTGGCAACCCTACTGGGACAGAATGAACAACCGGGTGGGACACTGGGACAGTGCCTCCAAACCGGGACAATCCCAGTCAAACTGGGACTTCTGGTAAGCCTATGTTTACCCCCTCCTCCATGCTGTAGTAACAAGGTCTGTAATTTGCAGGTTCCACACACATACATGCATAAATACACACACAGTCACATACATACGTACACACACACATACATGCATAAATACACACACAGTCACATACATACGTACACACACACACATACATGCATAAATACACACACAGTCACATACATACGTACACACACACATACATGCATAAATACACACACAGTCACATACATACATACACACACACATACATGCATAAATACACACACAGTCACATACATACATACGTACACACACACATACATGCATAAATACACACACAGTCACATACATACGTACACACACACATACATGCATAAATACACACACAGTCACATACATACGTACACACACACATACATGCATAAATACACACACAGTCACATACATACATACGTACACACACACATACATGCATAAATACACACACAGTCACATACATATGTACACACACACATACATGCATAAATACACACACAGTCACATACATACGTACACACACACATACATGCATAAATACACACACAGTCACATACATACGTACACACACACATACATGCATAAATACACACACAGTCACATACATACGTACACACACACATAGATGCATAAATACACACACAGTCACATACATACATACACACACACATACATGCATAAATACACACACAGTCACATACATACATACATACATACACACACACATACATGCATAAATACACACACAGTCACATACATACATACGTACACACACACATACATGCATAAATACACACACAGTCACATACATACATACGTACACACACACATACATGCATAAATACACACACAGTCACATACATACATACGTACACACACACATACATGCATAAATACACACACAGTCACATACATACGTACACACACACATACATGCATAAATACACACACAGTCACATACATACGTACACACACACATACATGCATAAATACACACACAGTCACATACATACGTACACACACACATACATGCATAAATACACACACAGTCACATACATACGTACACACACACATACATGCATAAATACACACACAGTCACATACATACGTACACACACACATACACGCATAAATACACACACAGTCACATACATACGTACACACACACATACATGCATAAATACACACACAGTCACATACATACATACATACACACATACATGCATAAATACACACACAGTCACATACATACATACATACATACACACACAAACACCAATGGGTAAAACAGAAAGAATAGCCCCTGTAGTCAGAGACACTAGTGAAGCATCATGTCACACTCACATGATATCAGTGCAGGCAGTGGCAGATCAACATTTTTTATTAAAAAAAAATTACTTTTTTTTAAGCTGGGCCCCCACCCTTGGGGGCGCAGTCACAATTGTGACGTCTGCACCCCCTGTAGTTTCGCCCCTGCCCCCAGCCCCCAAATGACCCAAATAAAACAAGAATGGTATAATTTGATGTTAAATGACACCAGCTGATAGTTTTTTGCGCTTAATTTATTCTGGTTCCCAGGAGGTACTTTAAAACATCTCTGTCAGATTCTGTATTTTGATCTTATAAAATGGCCTTTATACAACTGTTGAGTCTTTAGCTTTATATAAACCTTTCTGATATATTAGCTATGAGAGGATGTCCTAGAAACGTAAAAGAAAATATTCTCTAGCCTTAATAGTGACAAAGAGAATATTGTCACCTAGCGTAAAAGAAACATTCTTTTTCTCTATGTAATCCTCTTGCAAACTAGATGCTACAAAACAATCATCTTTTGTTCTGGTCTTCATCCAGATTTCACTATGAATTACAACCATACTTTGCGCTTTCATAGATTAAACATTGCATTAAGTTGGTAATTACCTTTTCGATTCATGACCCTGTTGTTTCTGTAATAAAAGATGCCAAGCATACTTAATTCATTTTGTAGCTTTTATATTATGCAATAATGTTTTCATCCTAAGCACGGCTAATCATTTTATCTAATTGGGTGACCACAATCACTGAACTGGAAGGTATTCAATTATTTGTAGCAGGAAATAATTTGGTTAAAATCTAAAATGTTATCATTTGAGAAAGTTCCATTGTTTGTGTTTCTTGTTTTCAAACTCTCAACTCATATTTCCCTATGGCCCTTTATAATAAATAGTAGCAGCAAAAATGTACTAATTTACAAGCCGCTGCTTTTTTCAAGGGGATATACATCAGCATTAACCAGCGAAAGCTGAAGGATTCTTTGTGAAATGGAAACAGAGATATTATGTTTTTATTTTTTATTTTTTACAAATACTGTAACATTTAACTTTATTTTGTCATTTGAAATAGCTGCCTCTGGTTGTAAAACCATCTTCTCTACTGAAAATTTCAGTGCTGCAGTATTGGCTATAGAATGTAAGCAACAATCAGCAGAAATTACCCTCCATATGGGTGTGGGTGGGTGTGGGAGAGAGAGAATCCAGCCAATTTGAAAAGGCATTCATGCAGCTGATTTGAATACAATAAACTCTTATCGGCTGCTTGCTTGAGTATTCTGTCCTTTAAACAAAAATAAATTAAAAAAAAAAAATTTTTTAGGTAATGTTTTAGGGACACTATCCAAATATTCTTGTTGTTAAATCCAGACTACACCCACAAACACTGCACACACAAATCATACACACACAACATATGTTATTTCCAGAGTTTAGGTTCTCAATCAAAATTCCAAAAAGAAACTCCTCCACTCCAATGATTTTAATAATGTAATAACAAATGTATGCTAGAAATAAAAGCCTGTTCTGTTTTATTCTCATATACCCTACTGAGGCACGATAGCAACAGTAATAAATGAATTGACAAAGAAACTGTCCTAACATTGCTATAGTCCACAGCCATTGTTTGAACACTTTAGTGACTTTTATATTTGTCCCTTATTGTCCTCAGCAAAAGATTAAATAAGGGAAACATAGGTAACATCACAGGGTGCCCATTTCTTTATAGAAAAATCACTATTACTACAAATTTCAATGGGTATTCTTGAGAACAATGGGTGGTGGTTTCAATGAGCAAAATCAGCTGTTTGGAATAGAAAAACAATAATAGCTTAAAGGAGCAATTCCCCATACATTTAATACATTGCAGCCAGTATAACGAGTAATTAAGAGCACATTAACCATAGACTCATCAAGTTACATCTGAGCAAAGACCTAGTTGCATTAAAGGGACATTCCAGCCAAAACTGGAATCCACATGGATGCATTTCAGTTTTGAATAGAAGCATTTTTGTCATATACATGTATTAGAAAAAATGTTTCTAATAAAAACTATAGCTGTTTCAAAGGTGTATTTAAGTATGCTTTGTGCACCAGTATATTAAACGCAGCACTTGCTCAGAGAGTCTAAGGTGTTTGTACCATCAGGTAATGACTTAATTTGTTAATTGCTGACATAATACAAGCCCCCTGGTGCTCTGAGCAGCTGCAGTATTTAAAATTCCGGTGTACTGAGAATATCTAGCTATGCTTCTAATGCACGTGCAGAGAAAAATGTTAACACTAAAACAGTGATAATGTTTACCAGAAACATTTTTGCCAATACATATATTCCTCTTGAAAAAGCCTGCACATAGATGAGCGAAACGCATTGAAGTGTTTTGTCCCTTTGAACCATCCGTGGAACCAGCAAATGAAAATAAAACCCGCCGAGTCGACACCTTGAAAGCGGATCGCGGGTAATACGGAAACTTCACAAACTGAGGACAGTTACCTTGGTGTCAGGGTTTTTTCTGCTTTGTTTGCCATGTGCTGCTGGCAGCCATTTTACTCACCTTTCTTGCTGAATCTGCTTCAGAGTGTGTGATGCTGCTCATTTCCTGCACGCCCTCATATGGCCAGACTGTTGTACATCATCCGTGTGAGACAGGTTGCAGTCTCAGAATTGGGATGTCATCACTTATTATTTAAAGGGCCTCTGTTCAGTATGCTTTGCCCTTGCATTGTCTCAGACCTGTTTGTGAGTTCCTGTGTATTACCTGGCTAGTCTGATGTCTCTTCTGGTTCCTGATCCCTGGCTTGTTCCTGACTTTGCTGTTCTCCTTGTTCCTGATTCCGGCTGGTCTGACTACTCGCTTTGGCTCCTGACTCGGTTCGTCTAACTACCAGCTCTAGTTTTGACTCCTGGCTTGTTATTTGACTTGTGGACTTTTTATTATTTTTGTTATTAATAAAGGTGTGATTATTTTTGCACTTCTTGTCTCAGTCTGATTATTGGCACCCTGACATTACACAAGGGCCATGAATCCTCATGGTGCTAATAATCCACCTTTACCTACAATCATTTCCAGGATTGATTAACAGGACCACCGTTTGGATCAATTTGCACTAGCTCTGCAAACCCTGCTGACTCGCACTGCACATTTGGACCAGAGTGTCCCACAAGTTATGGCTGCTCCTGTTTCCGCTGCTGCACCTAGTCCTTCCAGGAGCATGTCCATTTCTGCACCTCTACTTCAGCGTTATGGAGGTGATCCTAATCAGTGCAGAGGGTTTTTGAACCAGGTGGGCATTTACTTTGAGATGTTACCTCAGGCGTTTCCCTCAGACAGAGCTAAGGTGGGATTTCTCATCTCTTTACTCTCTGACACGGCCCTTGCCTGGGCTGATCCCTTATGGGAGACTAATAAACTTGTGATTTCTAATTACCCTGAATTTGTGGCCTCCTTTCGAAGGGTAGTTGATGTTCTGGCTCGCTCCTCCTCTGCTGCCAAAACGACTCATGTCCATTCAGCAAGGTACGAGATCTGTTGCTCAGTATGCCATTGAGTTCCGTACGCTTGCCGCAGAGGTTGGTTGGAACAATGAAGCCCTTGTTGCCGCCTTCTTTCATGGGCTTTCTGATGTGATTAAAGACGAAGTTGCTGCCAGAGATTTACCAGAGGATCTCGAGGCTTTGGTGTCTTTTTTAATCCTTATTGACATCAGACTCAGAGAGAGGCCCTCTTTCAAGAAGCACTTGCGGAAACCTCCTGTACCGTTGTTTCCTACATTGTCGTTCCCACCCATGCCTCCCTCTCCTCCCATGTCTCCTTGTCCCGAGTCACCAGGTACTGTTGTGCCGATGCAGTTGGGATTTGCGCGTCTCTCTGCGGCGGATAGGGTTTTTAGGAGGAGGGAGGGGCTCTGTCTCTATTGCGGGTTACAGCGCCACCTTTTAAAGTTTTGTCCTACACGGCCGGTTAAACGCTCGCACCTAGGGTCCTGTCGGGGGCAGACCTTGGGTGGTTTATACTCATCCCCGGAACCGCTAAAGGAGAAACCGGTTGTCCTTTCCTGGGTGGACTCCTCCATAGTCACCCAGGCTCTTGTTGACTCCGGTGCTGCGGGCTATTTAATTGACAGTGCTTTTGTATCACAGCACTCCATTCCTGTATTGCCTCGGTCTGTTCTGCTTGCTATTGAGGCCATTGATAGCAGGCCTCTTCAGCCTGCACTCGTTACTCACAAAACCACTCTGTTATCCATGGCTGTTGGGGCTCTCCATTTTGAAACCCTCCAGTTCCAGGTGATTAACTCTGGGTTATCCCTGGTTCCAAAAGCACAATCCCAGTCTCCGCAATGTATTTTCACTTGTCTTTGAAAACCAGTCAAAGTCCTGTGCACTTCTTCGGTATCTCAATTGCCTGAGGAGTACTGAGAGTTCCAAGACGTTTTTGACAAGGTGCGTGCCAGTACGTTGCCTCCTCACCGGTCTTACGATTGTGCCAAAGACCTGCAACCCGGAGCCATTCCTCCTCGGGGCCGGGTTTACCCTCTCTCAGTTGCAGAGAATTGTGCTATGGAGGAGTATGTTGCCGATGCTCTGTCAAGGGGGATCATCCTCAAATCCTGCTTTCCTGCAGGGGCTGGCTTCTTCTTCGTAAAGAAAAAGGGTGGTGAGTTAAGACCATGCATTGATTATAGGGGTCTTAATCGTCTTACCATTAAGAATGCTTACCCTATTCCGCTCATTACGGAACTCTTTGACCGCCTCAAGGGAGCTGCCTTCTTTTCTAAACTTGATTTGAGAGGAGCATACAATCTTGTTAGGATTAAGGAGGGCCACGAATGGAAAACAGCATTTAACAACAGAAGCGGGCATTATGAGTATCTTGTAATGCCCTTTGGCCTATGTAATGCTCCAGCTATTTTCCAGGAATTTATTAATCATGTTCTACGAGATATGTTGCAACAGTGTCTTGTGGTGTACTTAGTGTACTTAGATGATATCCTTATACACTCACCCACTCTTGAGGCTCATCGTTCTAATGTTACACAGGTACTTCAGAGACTATGTGAGAACGGCCTGTTTTGTAAACTCAAAAAATGTGAGTTCCATCAGACTCAAGTAACCTTTCTAGGTTATGTAATCTCCGTTGCAGGGTTCTCCATGGATCCTGACAAGTTGTCTGCAGTCCTGCAGTGGCCTCGCCCAGTTGGTCTTTGCTCTATTCAACATTTTTTGGTCACCTACTGCCAATAAGGCTTTTGAGAGTCTTAAGACTGCCTTTGCTGCCGCTCCAGTTCTGGCTCATCCTAACCCTGTCCTGCCTTTTGTTCTTGAGGCGTCTGAGACTGGAGTAGGTGCCCTCTTGTCTCAACGTCCTACACCTGACGGTTCCTTGCATCTGTGCGGTTTCTTCTCTAAGAAATTGTCTCTGGCCGAGTGCAATTATGAAATTGGCGACAGGGAATTACTGGCCATAATTTTGAGACTCAAGGAATGGAGGCACCTTCTCGAGGGTACTAGCGTACCAGTGCTCATTCTTACTGACCACAAGAATTTGACTTATCTATCCGAAGCAAAACTTTTGTCGCCCTGACAGGCCAGATGGGCGCTATTTTTGTCTCGGTTTAATTATGTGGTCACCTACCTGCCTGGTAGTAAGAATGTTAGGGCTGATGCCCTCTCTCGTCAATTCTCGCCTCTGTCCAAGGAGGATTCTGTACCTATTCCAGTTATACCTCCTGACCATATTTTGGCCACCATACGTACTAATTTGACTTCTCCCTTAGGGGAGGAGATCCTGGCTGCACAAACCTATGCACCTCCTGAGAAACCTAGTGGTAAGTGCTTTGTACCTGAGAATCTTCGAACTAAACTATTGCACACTTACCACTATCTTAAAGCTGCAGGTCACCTGGTCAAGAACCAAATGATTTGGTCTGTCACTCGACAATTCTGGTGGCCAGGTCTTCGTTCTGATGTTGCTGCGTATCTTGCCTCCTGCTCAGTCTGTGCAAAGAATAAGACTCCTCAACATCTACCTGTGGATCTTCTTCAACCTATTGCTAATGGTGAGTGTCCTTGGACACATCTTTCCATGGACTTCATTGTCGAGCTCCCTGTTTCCAATGGCAATAATGTTATCCTAATTGTGGTTGACCGTTTTTCTAAAATGTTACATTGCATTCCCTTGAAAAAGTTGCCTACTGCTCAGGAGCTTGCTTCGATTTTTGCCCGGGAGGTCTTCCGTTTATATGGGTTATTCAAGGAGATAGTCTCGGGCCAGGTTAGCCAGTTTGTCTCCAGATTTTGGCGTTCCTTTTGTGCTCAAATGGGGATCCAGCTTTCCTTCTCCTTGGCATATCACCTTCAATCGAATGGGGTTGCGGAATGGTCTAATCAAGCTCTGGAACAGTTCCTCTGTTGCTATGTCTCAAATCACCACAATAATTGGTCTGAACTGTTACCTTGGGAAGAGTTCACTCGTAATAGTGCTATTAATGCTCCCTCCCAGTTATCCCCGTTCATGGCAAATTATGGGTTTCAACCATCCTTGTTGCCCGATTCATTCATGTTTCAGGGAATTCCGGCTTTGGAGGAGCATCTCCAGCAACTCTGTTCCACGTGGTTGCAGATTCAGGATTGACTTCATCGTTCTATGCAGCATCAAAAGTTCCATGCTGATCGTAGGCGTCTGCCCGCGCCTTCCTACCAGGTTGGTGAGAGGGTTTGGCTGTCCTCCCGCAACTTGAACCTTTGTGCACCTTCCAATAAACTGGCTCCCGTTATGTTGGTCCTTTTCGCATACTCCGACGGGTCAATCCTGTGGCCTACGCTCTTGACCTACCTCCTGCAATGCACATCTTTAATGTTTTTCATCTCTCCCTCTTGAAGCCATTGGTTTTTAATCGGTTTACCACTGTGTTGCCTCGTCCCTCTCTTATCTTTGTTGACAAACATGAAGAATATGAGGTCAGCAGCATTATTGACTGTCGTATGTCCAGAGGTCACGTACAGTATTTGGTTCACTGGAGGGGTTACGGTCCGGAGGAGCGTTCATGGGTTCCCTCCTCTGATGTTCATGCTCTTGCCCTCCTCCGTGCCTTCCATGCCCATTTCCCCAATAAGCCTTTTGTCCTCCCGCGGGGGAGGGGTCATTGAGGGGAGGGTACTGTCAGGGTTTTTTCCCTGCTTTGTTTGCCATGTGCTGCTGGCAGCCATTTTACTCACCTTTCTTGCTGAATCTGCTTCAGAGTGTGTGATGCTGCTCATTTCCTGCACGCCCTCATATGGCCAGACTGTTGTACATCATCCGTGTGAGACAGGTTGCAGTTTCAGAATTGTGATGTCATCACTTATTATTTAAAGGGCCTCTGTTCAGTATGCTTTGCCCTTGCGTTGTCTCAGACCTGTTTGTGAGTTCCTGTGTATTACCTGGCTAGTCTGATGTCTCTTCTGGTTCCTGATCCCTGGCTTGTTCCTGACTTTGCTGTTCTCCTTGTTCTTTATTCCATCTCGTCTGACTACTCGCTTTGGCTCCTGACTCGGTTCGTCTGACTACCAGCTCTGGTTTTGACTCCTGACTTGTTATTTGATGTGGACTTTTTATTTATTTTTTGTTATTAATAAAGGTGTGATTATTTTTGCACTTCTTGTCTCAGTCTGATTCCTGGCACCCTGACACCCGGTGAGATCCCACCTTAGGTTGCCATATGCAAAGCTGGGAAGGAAGGGTGGACTTTGTTTTTGTGCATCATTTAATTTTATATCCTGTAAGTGTATATTTTAGTGCGAGTATGCTGCACAATACATTTATTACTTTGAATCTGAGTTGCGCTTGTTTCTGTTCCTCTTTCAGCTAATACATGTATATTGCATACACTGTATATTTCTATTCAAAGATGTAGTTCATCTATGTGCATTTAAATTTTGACCAGAATGTCCATTTAAGGAGAAAAATATTACCGTACAGCATCCCTCAATTTATGTTTGTTTGTGGATACTTTAGTCAAGTAGAATACCTCATGTGAGAATTTACCACCCACACAATGATCTTTACTTTATTAGCAGCCATCAACGAATCACAAAATGCATGAACATATATACTGTGCACTTTTGCACATGCATGGACCTAGAGCCTCAGAAAGTGTATGTACTGGAAGTATATTGGAAACTTGATGTCTTTTTAAAATGCATGCTTTATCTGAATCATGAAAGTTTAATTTTGACTTTAGTGGCCCTTTAACATTTTAGTTCATGTTGTGATCCACTGACAGGATTCCTATAGTCCCAACACTAATGTTTTCCCATGTAAAATACCAACTGAGATATACATTACCCATGTAGTCATTTTAAGAGAAATAACCCACACCTTAAGACTATTTATTCACACAGATGTTTGGATGTTCTGACAAGGAAATGGCTTGTTCCCAGGATACTTTTATTTCATGGAATCCCCATGGACTATAAAAGAGCATAAGGGTATATGAGAAATACCAAATAGTAACAACATCCAAGAACTGCACCCCTTTGCCGCTATGCTGACGTACTCCTTGTTTAGAAATTAGCTGTCAGTGAGTTTTCTCATTAGTGGCTTTGCCCAAATCATTATTATTTCAACTTGGCGATTGCCCCAGACTGTGGGTACATGTTGATACAGTATTAGAATACATAACATATTTACTTAGTACTGGTTTTGCGCCAATAAGCTTTTTATAGCTCTAAGAATTTCTAATAATTGTTGTGTTTTATGGACATATTCTGTGTGCTTTTAAATAACGTCAGAGCTTCTATTAATGAAAAATAATATAGCAGTTAACACTAACTGTGCAGTATAATTCTTGTCATGTTAAAGGGATATTAAAGTCACTTTGTATGTTTCCCAAATGACTCACTGCATTGTAAAAGATCAGATAGAGGTGGTCTTTTTGTTTTTTAGCAGTTTTTTTTAATCATCTTTACTTTCAATACTGACTTTATTAACTTGTTAACATAATTTAAAAAAAACAAACAAATTAAATACATTTTAAGAATATTTAGTATAGTTTGGTTAAAGGGAAATGAAACGCAACATTTTTCTTTCATGATTCAGATAGAGAATACAATTTGCTTAATTCTCTTGTTATTCCTTGTCGAAGATATATCTAGATAGGTAGTGTGCACTTGTCTGGAACACTACATGACAGGAAATAGTGCTTCCATCTAGTGCTCTTGCTAATGTAAAACATTGTTGCAAAACTGCTGCCATATAGTGCAGCAGACACGTAAGTACTCCCGAACAATCCTTCTTTCTTTTCAACAAAGGTTAACAAGAAAATAAAGAAAAATAGATAATAGAAGTAAACTGGAAGGTTGTTTAAAATGATAGGCTCTATCGGAATCATAAAATAAAAATTTGGGGTTTTTATGTCCCTTTAACCCCTTAATGACCACAGCACTTTTCCATTTTTTGTCCATTTGGGACCAGGGCTATTTTTACATTTTTGCGGTGTTTGTGTTTAGCTGTAATTTTCCTCTTACTCATTTATTGTACTAACACATATTATATACCGTTTTTCTCGCCATTAAATGGACTTTCTAAAGATACCATTATTTTCATCATATCTTATAATTTACTATAAAATAAATTATAAAATATGAGGAAAAAATTGAAAAAACACACACTTTTTCTAACTTTGACACCCAAAATCTGTTACACATCTACAACCACCAAAAAACACCCATGCTAAATAGTTTCTAAATTTTGTCCTGAGTTTAGAAATACCCAATGTTTACATCTTCTTTGCTTTTTTTTGTAAGTTATAGGGCAATAAGTACAAGTAGCACTTTGCTATTTCCAAACCATTATTTTTCAAAATTAATACTAGTTACATTAGAACACTAATATCTTTCAGGAATCTCTGAATATCCATTGACATCTATATATTTTTTTTTAGTAGACATCCCAAAGTATTGATCTAGGCCAATTTTGGTATATTTCATGCCACCATTTCACCGCCAAATGCGATTAAATACAAAAAATTGTTCACTTTTTTACTAATTTTTTCACAAACTTTTGGTTTCTCACTGAAATTATTTACAAACAGCTTGTGCAATTATGGCTTAAATGGTTGTAAATGCTTCTCTGGGATCCACTTTGTTCAGAAATAGCAGACATATATGGCTTTGGCGTTGCTTTTTAGTAATTAGAAGGCTGCTAAATGCCACTGCGCACTACACGTGTATTATGCCCAGCAGTGAAGGGGTTAATTATGGAGCATGTAGGGAGCTTTTAGGGTTAATTTTAGCTTTAGTGTAATGTAGTAGACAAACCCAAGTATTTATCTAGGCCAATTTTGGTATATTTCATGCCACCATTTCACCGCCAAATGCGATCAAATTAAAAAAAACGTTAAATGTTTCACAATTTTAGGTTTCTCACTGAAATCATTTACAAACAGCTTGTGCAATTATGGCACAAATGGTTGTAAATGCTTCTCTGGGATCCCCTTTGTTCAGAAATAGCAGAAATATATGGCTTTGGCGTTGCCTTAATGGGCGCCATCTTGGGTACTGGCAGCTGTCTGCCAGTACCCAGTTTAGCAACAAATGTGCCTTTTTTTTTTTTTTTTAAATGCCCTTTTCTGTAGTGTAGCTTCCCCCCCCCCCAGACCAACGCCCCACCCCTTCCTGATCCCTTAGATGTTTATTTCTAAATTTAAAAATATATTTTTTTTAACTTTTAACAATTTTATTTTTCTGTAGCGTAGTGGTTCCCTCCCGCTCCCGCCCCGTGCACGCGCCCGCCCGCCGACCCCCGTGCACGCGCGCGCTCCTGTGCGCGCTCCCGCCTGTTCCGCCCCCGATCCCGCCCCCCTTCCCTCCACTCGGCACATCGATGGCCGCCCACCCGCCTCCCAGACTTGCTCCCACCCACCAACGATACCGGCCACCGATGTCCGGTGCAGAGAGGGCCACAGAGTGGCTCTCTCTGCATCGGATGGCCAAGGGGGGTTATTGCAGGATGCCTCCATATCGAGGCATCACTGCAATAACCGGAAAGCAGCTGGAAGCGAGCAGGATCGCTTCCAGCTGCTTTCCAGACCAAGGACGTACGCCACACGTCCTCGGTCATTAACTGTCTTTTTTTTGAGGACGTCCTTGGTCATTAAGGGGTTAAGAAATAGTCTCCCTATAAGAAAAGCCATATATAGTTTTTTTGTTTTTTTTTACCAACTACTGTTTCTGCACAAAGAACAGTAACAGGGAAGGTGCAAGTTATGCAGGGTGTGCATTATTTTTGACAGACTTATGAGAAAAGTAGAATTTAAATGGACTGTAAAGTCAAAATTAAACTTCCATGGTTTAGATGGTTTAGATGAAGAATGTAATTATAAAAAGCTTTTAAATTTACTTGTTAACAAATTAGTTTCTTTCTCTTTGTATCCTTTGTTGAAGAGTAAACCTAGGTAGGTTTGAAGGAGCTCAGGAACGTTCTTATGTCTTTAGCATTCTATGACAACACTGCTGCCATAGAATAGGTGCATGCTCCTGAGCTCCTATGAACCAACCTAGGTTTACTCTTCAACAAAGGATGCCAAAAGAAAGAAGCTAATTTGATAAGCGAATAATATGGATTATTTTTTTTAATTTTGACTTTACTGACCCTTTAAACATCAAAAACCTAGAATTCCATGACCTAGATTACGAGTTTTGCGTTAGAGGCTGTGCGGTGCTAACGAGCAGTTTATGCTCACCGCTCACTTACAGACAGCGCTGGTATTACGGGTTTTTACAACCCAGACAAGAAGTAAGCGTTGAGCAAACTTCTTCTCCTTACCGCACTCCAATACCAGCGCTGCTTACGTTAGCGGTGAGCTGGTGTAACGTGCTCGTGCACGATTTCCCCATAGGAATCAACAGGGAGAGCTGGCTGAAAAAAGTCTAACACCTGCCAAAATGCAGTGTAAAGCTCCTTAACGCAGCACAATTGATTCCTATGGGGAAATACATTTTATGTCTACACCCTAACACCCTAACATGAACCCCGAGTCTAAACACCCCTAATCTTACACTTATTAACCCCTAATCTGCCGCCCCGACATCGCCGCAAACTACATTATATTATTAACCCCTAATCTGCCGATCCGGACACCGCCGCCACCTACATTATACTTATGAACCCCTAATCTGCTGCCCCCAACATCGCCGACACCTACATTATATTTATTAACCCCTAATCTGCCGCCCCCTATGTCGCCGCCACCTACCAAAATTTATTAACCCCTAATCTGCCGCCCCCTCTATATTAAAGTTATTAACCCCTAAACCTAAGTCTAACCCTAAACCTAACACCCCCTAACTTAAATATAATTAAAAGAGATCTAAATAAAATTACTATCATTAACTAAATTATTCCTATTTAAAACTAAATACTTACCTTTAAAATAAACCCTAAGATAGCTACAATATAACTAATAGTTACATTGTATCTAGCTTAGGTTTTATTTTTATTTTACAGGCAAGGTTTGTATTTATAGTTACTAAATAGTTAATAACTATTTACTAACTACCTAGCTAAAATAAATACAAATTTACCTGTAAAATAAAACCTAACCTAAGTTACAATTACACCTAACACTACACTATAATTAAATTAATTCGATAAATTAAATACAATTAAATACAATTAAATAAAATTATCTAAAGTACAAAAAACAAACACTAAATTACAGAAAATAATAAACAAATTACAAGATTTTTAAACTAATGACACCAAATCTAATCCCCCTAACAAAATAAAAAAAGCCCCCCCAAAATAAAAAAAAGCCCTACCCTACTCTAAATTACAAATAGCCCTTAAAAGGGCCTTTTACAGGGCATTGCCCCAAAGTAATCAGCTCTCTTACCTGTAAAAAAAATTACAAATTCCCCCCCCAACATTAAAACCCACCACCCACACAACCAACCCTACTCTAAAACCCAACCAATACCCCCGTAAAAAAAACCTAACACTAACCCCTTGAAGATCACCTTAACGGGAGAAGTCTTCACCCAACCGGGCCGAAGTCCTCAACGAAGCTGGGAGAAGTCTTCATCCAAGCCGGGCGAAGTGATCCTCCAGATGGGCAGAAACTTTCATCCAGACGGCATCTTCTATCTTCATCCATCCGGCGCGGAGCGGGTCCATCTTCAAGACATCCAACATGGAGCATCCTCTTCAATCGACGGCTAACACAGAATGAAGGTACCTTTAAGTGATGTCATCCAAGATGGCATCCCTTCAATTCCGATTGGCTGATAGAATTCTATCAGCCAATCGGAATTAAGGTAGAAAAAATCCTATTGGCTGATGCAATCAGCCAATAGGATTGAAGTTCAATCCTATTGGCTGATCCAATCAGCCAATAGGATTGAGCTTGCATTCTATTGGCTGATTGGATCAGCCAATAGGATTGAACTTCAATCCTATTGGCTGATTGCATCAGCCAATAGGATTTTTTCTACCTTAATTCCGATTGGCTGATAGAATTCTATCAGCCAATCGGAATTGAAGGGATGCCATCTTGGATGACGTCACTTAAAGGTACCTTCATTCTGTGTTAGCCGTCGATTGAAGAGGATGCTCTGCGTTGGATGTCTTGAAGATGGACCTGCTCCGCGCCGGATGGATGACGATAAAAGATGTCATCTGGATGAAGACTTCTGCCCGTTTGGAGGACCACTTTGCCCAGCTTGGATGAAGACTTCTCCCGGCTTCGTTGAGGACTTCGGCCCGGTTGGGTGAAGACTTCTCCCGGTAAGGTGATCTTCAAGGGGTTAGTGTTAGGATTTTTTAAGGGGGTATTGGGTGGGTTTTAGAGTAGGGTTGGTTGTGTGGGTGGTGGGTTTTAATGTTGGGGGGGATTTGTAATTTTTTTTACAGGTAAGAGAGCTGATTACTTTGGGGCAATGCCCCGCAAAAGGCCCTTTAAAGGGCTATTTGTAATTTAGTGTAGGGTATGGCTTTTTTATTTTGGGGGGCTTTTTTATTTTGTTAGGGGGATTAGATTAGGTGTAATTAGTTTAAAAATCTTGTAATTTGTTTATTATTTTCTGTAATTTAGTGGGGGGGTTTTGTACTTTAGATAATTTTATATAATTGTATTTAATTGTATTTAATTTAGGGAATTAATTTAATTATAGTGTAGTGTTAGGTGTAATTGTAACATAGGTTAGGTTTTATTTTACAGGTAACTTTGTATTTATTTTAGCTAGGTAGTTATTAAATAGTTAATAACTGTTTAGTAACTATTCTACCTATTTAAAATAAATACAAACTTGCCTGTAAAATAAAAATAAACCCTAAGCTAGATACAATGTAACTATTAGTTATATTGTAGCTAGCTTAGGGTTTATTTTATAGGTAAGTATTTAGTTTTAAATAGGAATTATTTAGTTAATAATAGTAATTTTATTTAGATTTATTTAAATTATATTTAAGTTAGGGGGGTGTTAGGGTTAGACTTAGATTTAGGGGTTAATAACTTTATTATAGTGGCGGCGACATTGGGGACGGCAGATTAGGGGTTAATAAATGTAGGTAGGTGTCGGCGATGTTAGGGATGGCAGATTAGGGGTTAATAATATTTAACTAACGTTTGCAAGGCGGGAGTGCGGCTGTTTAGGGGTTAATATATTTATTATAGTGGCGGCGATGTCCGGTTCTGCAGATTAGGGGTTAAAAAATGTATTTTAGTGTTTGCAATGTGGGGGGGCCTCGGTTTAGGGGTTAATAGGTAGTTTATGTGTGTTAGTGTACTTTTTAGCACTTTAGTTAAGAGTTTTATGCTACGGCATTGTAGTGTAAAACTCTTAACTACTGACTTTAAAATGCGGTACCAGTCTTGACAGGAGAGGGTCTACCGCTCACTTTTTGGCAGACTCGTAATACCGGTGCTATGCAATTCCCATTGAAAAAATAAGATACGCAGTTGACGTAAGTGGATTTGCGGTATTTCCAAGTCTGGCCAAAAAAGTGAGCGGTACACCTGTACCTTCAAGACTCGTAATACCAGCGGGCGTTAAAAAGCAGCATTGGGACCGGACAACGCTGCTTTTTAAGCCTAACGCACAACTCGTAATCTAGCCGCATGTTTGTTATCCTTTATTGGAAATGTTTAAATGAACCTTTGTGACCCCATATGCGGTACATAAGGTCAAATTAGAAAGGCTACCTTACTCCCTTTCTCTGGACCTGTTTACTTTGTAAAATATTAATTCAAAGAAGATTTGGTGTAGGGGTGCACAGTTTAATTTTCAAATTTCCATTAAATGAAAATATAAACTCATGCATTTCCTGGTTGTCTTGTGTTTGCATGAGAGCTTAAACCCTGAAATGAATGTAAGTATCAAACGTCTTTTTAACTACATTCTCAGTAAAACAATATTTAATGTATTGATTAAATTCTACACATTTAATAATCAAATATAATTAAAAATATTGAACTTTTTTAAATAATTAAAGGGATATGAATCCCAAACATTGTCTTTGGTGATTCTGAAAGATCATGCAATTTTAAACAACTACACAAATGTATTCTATTATTTAATTTGCTTCTTTCTCTTGCTATTCTTTGTTGAAAGGTTTATCTAGGAAAGCTCTGGAGCAGCAAAGAAACTAGGTTCTAGCTGCTGATTGGTGGCTGCATATATATATATATACAGTATATACTGATTGTCATTGGCTCACGCATGTGTTCAGTTACAAACCAGTAGTGCATTGCTTCTTCTTCAACAAATGATAACAATAGAATGAAGCTAATTTGATAATAGAAGTAAACTGTAAAGTTGTTTCAAATTGTATGTTCTACCTAAATCATGACAGAATATTTTTTGGGTTCATGTCCCTTTAAATAAACCACCGATTTAAACAATACTTCCATAAATAAAGTACTGTATGTTCAACAATCAAGGGCTTAAAGGGACATTATAAACAGTAAATACATGCTAGTTATAATAATGTTTTCGGAGCACAAATTAACATGAAAATAGTTTGTAGTTGTATTTTACAAAATTAAATGAGCTGTTTAAATATTGAAGAATTAAGTGTAAAGCTCTAGTTTCTATAAAGTAATTAGTGATGCCACATTGAAACCTAGGTTTCCCTTATCTAATCACTGCTGCTGAGGGCAATTAGGGACAGATACAGATTTCCCGACTAGACATCAATCCATTTAATTCTAACACTCTACCAGGGGACTTCCTGTTGGGGACGGAGCTTTCACATTGCTAGTTATCCTCCGTAGCAGTCGCTCGCAGCAGTCACTGTGCTTCCATCTCCCCCAGCCATATGCCCCGTGGCCCGACGACCTTCAAGGGCTGGTTTGGGTGCTAGGCAGACGACAAGCCTTCAGCTGTGGGAGTCCCATGATTGCGGTCCAATCCACTAGCGACGCAGCAAGGAGCAGACCGGAGCGGTGGTCGAAGGGAATCTCTGTTTACTTTGAGCTGTACTGCTGTATCCAGAATCCCTGGTCA
This sequence comes from Bombina bombina, assembly GCF_027579735.1. Classification (NCBI taxonomy): domain Eukaryota; kingdom Metazoa; phylum Chordata; class Amphibia; order Anura; family Bombinatoridae; genus Bombina; species Bombina bombina. The sequence continues at coordinate 481,403,544 of NC_069502.1, read as the reverse complement.
GCACTCAGCATGGGTAAAAGAAAAAGGTGCCACTGGTGAGCCGAAGCTGTAAATCCCTCTTGCAGACAGGGGTAGGTGGTGCATAGAGGGATCCGGGCGTCCCCCCATCTCGCAGAGGCAGAATTAATCCACCAGACCTTCAGCTTTCCCAATAAGATTCAGCAGTCACAGTAAAAGACCCTGTATCTGCATCATCTGAATCCTCACACTGGGGAGGCCTAGTAATTGGTAAGTGTTTGCGGACCTTGGCTGGGGCCAGTTCATCGCCGCTGGAGTCGCAAGTGTTATTACTTTATGCATATCCACGTATCCTGTGTGGTTTATAATAACACTTTCTGCTAAATTGTGAGCATGTGGTATTGGTGCTGCAGTTTAAATTCAATAAGTTGTACAGTGCTACAAGATCCAGCCCTATTTTCTGTCTGAGGAATCTCAAGTTATCCTAGTTAATAAAGGATCCTGCAATTATCCCATGGAACGCTTTCCAGCTTTACATGTTTATTTAAGGCTTGTTTGTTGTTGACTTTCAAAATCAGTCAAGTATTGATAAGCATTTCTTCTACTGGAACTTTTTGTCTCCCTTTGTGGGAGTAAAAACTGCTTACAGTCTGGATTGCAATTGTAGTTGCTGTTGGGAGCGATATATATTCTGAGGTTTCTGTTCAGTACTTATACATTGCAGTCTGCAATTTACTCAGCTAAGAACTGGAGATTGAATTGTTTATATATATACATGTGCAAATAGGAAACTCATGGCCCCTTTCTGCACGCAACTTATAAGTAAAGGTTTTAAAGCTTGATTAATTTATCCTGCCAAGATTGTAGTTGAACACAATGACAACTGGTTGACACTTAACAGTGTATCTGAGGCTCAAGCATTTGTTTTGAACAAGTAGAGTCATGCTTGGTAAACTTAGATAGGAGATAGGGTAATATGTCCTAAAACTATTTCTGTTTGTGGGTCTAAATTCAACTTTAAGGATTGTTTGTTTTCATTTGTTTATAAAAAGAAACGTTAAGGTGGGCACCTATTTAAAGGATACCTTGGTGGCAACGACCGCCGTCTCCGTGCTGTTTTGATTTTTCTGTGTGCAACATATATTGATATGGGACCCCTTTTGTTTCTTTCCCCCTTCTTTTTCTTTTCTCTCTCTTCTCCCTCTTTCCAGTCCCCTCTCTCCCCCATTCCTCTCTCTCCCCACCCCTTGATCTGGACTATGTATTTGTCCTCGGAAATACTCACCAAATATATAGATGACCTTAGCTTCAAATAAAAATGTTAACGTTCTCTCCTGGAACGTCGCAGGTATAACCTCCCCAATGAAACGTAAACTCATTATAAAAGCACTTGCTAAGCATAATCCTTATGTGGTATTTTTGCAAGAAACTCACTTGAAGGAGGCGGAGGTGGCGAAGTTGAAAATAAGGTGGGTAGGAGAGGTGATTGCAACACCAGTTAGTAATAGAAAAGCCGGGGTAGCGATTTTACTTCATAAAAATGTAGATTTTAAGAATATAAATACTGAGTTAGATTCTGATGCAAGATATATTATTCTACAAATAATGATCAATAATATGCATTTCACACTGTGTAATATCTATGGACCTAATATTCATAGCCCGCTATTTTGGGGAAATATTAAAGGTAAACTGTATCCCTTCATCGGGCAGAATCTTATTGTAGGGGGTGATTTTAATATAGCGCTCTGCCCTGAGCTGGACAGATTCTCAAAGAAAAAACTTAAGGAATATAATAAAAGTGCAAAATACCTGAAACAGTTCTGTCATAAATTCAAGCTGGTAGATACTTGGAGGATTGAGATCCGGATGCTAGAGTGTTTTCTTGTGATTCGAAAGCCCACAAAACTTTTTCATGAATTGATATGCTACTGGTCCTAAAATCTCTCTCTATTTTAAAAATTACTTCAGGGATAAGTGATATAGAAATTTCAGATCATGCCATTGTATCGCTCTCTTTTATTTCTTTAGCCAGACCCAAAGACAGAAGTCAAATTTTCTCATTCCCGCGTTTCTGGGTCAATAACCCTAGATTTATCTTTTGGTTGAAACAGAAATGGAAAGATTTTTGCACGTTTAATATTTCACAGTTTAACAAAATAGAGACATTTTGGGAATTATCAAAAGCAGTCTTAAGAGGTGAAATCAAAGCATATCTTCATGCATGAAATAAGAAAACTAGGGCAGTTGAAATTCAACTTGCAAATCAAGTTAAAAACTCATTTAGAAGATATAACAATGAAGCAATGGAATATAATTGGAATAAATATTGCGAAGCTAGAAGAAATCGAGACGTTTATGGGAGGAATTAAAGCTGAACACTCAATTCAGAGGTTTTCATGGTTGTTCAGCAAAATATTTAGCTAAATTGGTCAAAAATAGAAAGAGCAAGAATTATATCACAGCGATTAAATCAGGTAATGAAAGATATACAGATACTGAAAATATTATTGAAGTATTTCATAGGTTCTATCAAAAACTGTATGACGGAACAGATATTAATTTCTGCAAGTTAGATAGCTTTTGGACAACAATTTCACTTCCTAAGATCTCTGAGGAACATGTAAGAGTATAAAACTCCCCAGTTACAGGTAAAGAAATTATCAAAGCTATAGAAAAAACTAAATCAAGTAGGCTGCAGGACCCGATTTTCTGCCCGCAGAATTTTACAAAATCTTAGCTAAAGAGATAAACGGCACGTTAGAAAGACTATATAACGAGTATTATTCAGCCAATAATTCAATGTCAAATTATTTTTCTACTGCTAACATTACTTTAATATTGAAGAAAGATAAGGAGAAGAAAGAGCCAGCATCATATAGACCAATTTCAGTTCTTAATACTGACTATAAAATTCTGACCTCTATCATTGCAGCTTGATTGGCTAAGTGTTTAGACAAGATCATACATCCGGATCAGACCGGCTTTATGTCCGGTAGGAATTCCTCTAAAAACTCTTGGTTACTCTTCTAGATTATGTGTGGAATCTGGATAAATCTAAAAGAAAGGGTGTTCATTCAGAAATAGCTCTCCTCACTGTAGATGCAGAAAAAGCTTTTGATTCCATTACCTGGCAATATCTATTTACGGCCCTTGAAAAATTTAGATTTCAAGAGCAATTTGTTCATTTCATACATAAAATATATAAAAATCATATTTCATATTTAACTATTAACGGGATGCTATCTTCTAAAATAATGCTTAGCAGAGGAACAAGACAAGGGTGCCCAATGTCACCTCTTCTTTTCAATATTGCATTAGAACCATTTGCTATTTGGCTAAGGGATAATTTGACAGGGGTGGTCATAGGTTCTCGTAATCTGAAAATACTTCTTTATGTGGATGATCTGCTATTGTTCTTGGATAACTCTTCTCAAACAATCCCATTAATTTTGCAACTATTCTCTGAATTTAGCTCTTTCTCTGGTAATAAAATTAATTTTGGAAAACGTGAACTCATGTGGGTGATTAAATCCAGGTCAAGTTATCTTCACCACTCCTTTAAGGTAGTTGATTCCTTTCGATACCTGGGTATCTTTCTCCATAGGAACCCACAAAAATTATATAATTTAGAGTGTATTATATCCACTACAAAATCTACCGTTGTTTCTCACTAATACAGATTTACGGCTATTCTATGCTTGTCAATCCAAGTTTATCTGGGGAAGTAAAAAACCTTGTATCTCACTAATTAGGTTGATGCAAAAACATAGAGCAGTGGGATTGGCACTACCTAATAAAAGTCTAAGGTGCCTATTTATCAAAGGTCTTGCGGACCTGATCCGACAGTGCGGATCAGGTCCTCAAGACCTCACTGAATGCAGAGAGCAATACGCTCTCCGTGTTCAGCATTGCACCAGCAGCTCACAAGAGCTGCTGGTGCAACGCCGCTCCCTGCTGACTCGCGGCGAATCGGCCACCAGTAGGGAGGTGTCAATCAACCCAATCGTATTTGATCGGGTTGAATTGCGGCAATTCCTGTCCGCCTCATCAGAGCAGGCGGACCGCTGCTTCATAACTGCTGTTTCTGGCGAGTCTGAGGACTCACCAGAAACACGGGCCCACAAGCTCCGTTCGGAGCTTGATAAATGGGCCCCTATATAATATTGCCACTTTGGTTAAAATAGCGTTGGATTGGATCACAGACTCTAATAATTTTGCCACTATAAATTTAAAAAGTTATTGTATCTTCCCATTTTCTTTAAAGGTTATTCTAAATTGTCAGATTAAAAATATCTCTGTTAAAGTGCAATCATTAATAACTATTAAAAATGTAGTTATAGCATGGCAAAAGTTTTGTTCTATTTTATAAGTAGTCCCCTATTATTCAAAGTTTTTACCTATAAGAGGTAATCCTGAATTCATGCCTGGAATTCATCATAAAGCTTTTAAAGGTTGGGAGGAGAATGGCCTTAAATTTGTTCACCAACTATTTTCAGAAAGTCAGCATATTTCTCCCCCGGATGTTCTATTTCAACAATATAGTCTGCCCAGAAATGATCTGTTCGCTTTTTTTCAGCTTTGCCATTTTAGAATAAGTCGGAATTTGGTTACGGATACAGTAAGCGAGTAGTCTGAGATTAATATTTGTTTTAATAAATTCACAAGAGGTACTACCTCAATCTTCCTCATGTATGATCTCATGTTAGCCAAACAAAGCCTTCCATTGATGGACAATCTATTCAACGCTTGGTCAGGTTCTTTCCCTCCTATAAACCCAGATATGATCAGTTAGAATTTGCTGATATTAAAGAAATGTGTGATTGCTGTGAGCTGGAAAGAATCCCATATTAAATGTATTAATAATTATTATATATCGCCATTTAAGATGGCATGTTTTTATCCTACACAATTTTTTGCTTGTCCGCGATGCCGTCTTCCTATTGCTAATCTAAAGCATATGTTTTGGACCTGTCCAAAAATTTTGCAATTTTGGCTGAAAATTCAGTTCTGGGTTAACCATTTATTTAAACTATCGCTACAATTTTCCTTTGAAGATGTAGTTTTTTTAAGGATTTGTTATTACACAGGTCCTCAATATTTATATTCTGTCATAACCATTATTCTTACAGCCAGATTTCTCATAATTAAGAATTGGCAGGCTCATAGGGCCCCTTCGTTTGGGCTTTTTCTCAAGGAAATTCAGTCCCAAATTATATATGAATCTTTTCACACTCAGTTAGCAACATAAAAGCAAATCAGTAAATTTATCAGTAAATATTTTAGCTCCTTTTCTGAGTTCCAAGTGCTTTGCTGATCTTGTCTTGCTTGAGTTATTTCCCCCTCTTTGGGTATCAAATTATAGGGAGGTGGGATGAGAGAGAGGTCCCCCTTATCCTCCCCCTTTTTCCCTGGCCGTGTGGCACTCCCTTTTTTTTTATGTGGGCAAAAATACTTTTTGTGGACTGCATTTGTATTCCCAATGCCAGTTGGCGTGTCCCCCTTTTTTTTTTTCTTTTGGTTTGAAATATTTTTTGTTTTTTAAGTAATCAAAAAAATTCCACAGTGTATTCTTGTTCCATACTTAGTAGTTAAAGGGATAGTCAACACCAGAATTTTTGTTGTTTAAAAATATAGATAATCCCTTTATTACCCATTCCCCAGTTTTGCAAAACCAACACTGTTATATTAATACACTTTTTACTTCTGTGAATTACTTGTATCTAAGCATCTTCTGACCGCCCCTAATCACATGACTTTAAGTTATTATCTATGGACTTGCATTTTAGCCAATTAGTGCAGTGTCTGCCACTAGCCACGGGCGTGATCACAATGCTATCTATATGGCCTACATGAGCTTGCTCTCCCCTGCTGTGAAAAGTAAATAAAATAGAGGCGGCCTTCAAGGGCTTAGAAATTATCATATGTGCCTTCCTAGGTTTGCTTTCAACTAGAATACCAAGAGAACAAAGCAAAAATGTTGATAAAAGTAAATTGGAAAGTTGTTTAAAATTACATGCCCTATTTGAAAAATGAAAGTTTTTTTTTGGACTTGACTGTCCCTTTAAGGCATAGTATTATGGTCTAAATAAGATGTCTTTAGTGGATAATGTACAATGTAATACTTATGAATTTGTACCTATTTATTATTTTGTGCAAGTATGTTTCATGCTATCATACTCTGTGACTTGAAAAAAGTAACTGTGTATTACGTTGTTTACACTGTGGCGCTATAAATAAAGATTAAAAAAAGAAAAAAAAAAGGGACAGATAAAATCTGCAAATATGGCCTTGCATTTTTATGTATTAGTCTCATATATTGTCTTATTAAAGGGATACTGAACCCACATTTTTTTCTTTTATGATTCAGATAGAGCAAGCAATTTAAGCAACTTTCTAATTTAATCCTATTATCAATTTTTCTTTGTTCTCTTGGTATCCTTATTTGAAAAAGCAGGAATGTAAGCATAGGAGCCGGACCATTTTTGGTTTGGCACCTAGGTTGCACTTGCTGTATGGTGGCTACATTTTAGCAAGACAGTATATGCTACTCATGGGATATTTGGCTGTCTTTCTATTTGGCATTCAATACATACAAAGAGCCGCCATTTACACTAATTAGGTAAACCTGCCAAATTGTGTATACCACTTCTCTACTTACAACTGGAAAATTGTAAGAGCAGATTTTCTGGAGGGCATTGACACAATGGGGTCGGTATGGCAGAGTACTCGAGATACAATAAAGCAATTACACATACCACTAACATATCTCTGTGTTATACTTCAGACTTCTAGAAGAATAATACAGATAAAAACAGCACTCAAGCAGCTGAAAATGAGTTTGAAATCCAAGGAGGTCAAGGTTGAGGGCAAGAGCAACATGATACAGAGCAAATAACACAAAATCAAATGGAATTTGGCATGTAGTGATAAATAGAAACATACAGCTAGATTACGAGTTTGGCGCTATTACAAGTCTTGTAGCTATAGGTGTACCGCACACCTTTTTGGCCGTAACTCAACGTCAGTACCGCACTCTTTAAAAAGTCCTTTTTCAATGGGAATACCATAGCGCCGGTATTACTAGTTTGCCTGGGAGGCCAAAAAGTGAGCGGGGCACCCTATACTGACAAGATCCGTACCGCCATCTAAAGTCAGTAGTTATGAGTTTTACATTACAAAGCTGTAGCATAAAACTCATAACTAAAGTGTTAAAAAGTACACTAACACCCATAAACTACCTATTAATCCCTAAACTGAGCCCCCCCCCGCATCGCAAACACTGAAATAAAATTATTAACTGCTCCGGATGTCACTGCCGCTAAATTTTTTTTATTAACCCCTATTCCGCCGCTCCCCAACATTGTCACCACTATAATAAACCTATTAACCCCTAAACCGCCACCCTCCCGCATCGCAAACACTATTTAAAGATGATTAACCCCTAATCTGCCGTCCGCCCACACCGCCGCTATAATAAACCTATTAACCACTAAACCGTAATCAGCCAATAGAAATGAGACCAGCCAATAGAATGAGAGCTCAATCCTATTGGCTTATTGGATCAGCCAATAGGATGAAAGCTCAATCCTATTGGCTGATTGCAACAGCGAATAGGATTTTTCCCCTTTAGTGTAAGGGACGCCATCTTGGATGACGTCACTTGAAGGGAACCTTCAGTTTACGGCAGTGACCGTAAGAAGAGGATGCTCCGCGCCGGATGTCTTGAAAATGGATGAGGACTTTGCCAGATGGATGAAGATCGAAGAGGCCTCCTGGATGAAGACTTCTTGCCGCTTGGATGTGGACTTCGCCGGCTGGATTAGGATGGATGTCCGGACTTCGATAACTGTAAGTGGATAGTCGGGGGTTAGTGTTAGGTTTTTTTAAGGGTTTTTTGGGTGTTTTTTTTTTTTTATCTTACGGTTTGGGCAATCTAAAAGAGCTAAATGACCATCCAAATGCCCTTTTCAGGGCAATGGTTAGCTTAGGTTTATTTAGATAGGTTTTAATTTGGGGGGTTGGTTGTGTGGGTGGTGGGTTTTACTGTTTGGGGGTGTTTGTATTTTTTTTTACAGGTTATAGAGCGGATTTCTTTGGGGCAATGCCCCACAAAAGGCCCTTTTCAGGGCCATTGGCAGTTTAGTGTAGGCTAGGTTTTTATTTTATTTTTTTTGGGGGGGGGGTTAATTTCATTTTTTATTTTTTGTAATTTAGTGTTTTGTTTTTTTGTAATTTAGAAAATTGTATTTTAATAATTTAATTTATTTTATTGTAATGTTAGTTTTTAGTGTAAGGCAGGTTAGGTTTTAATTTACAGGTAAGTTTGTATTTATTTTAACTAGGTAGCTAGTAAATAGTTAATAACTATTTACTAACTAGTCTACCTAGTTAAAATAAATACAAACTTACCTGTGAAATAAAAATAAAACCTAAGCTAGCTACAATATAACTATTAGTTATATTTGTAGCTAGCTTAGGTTTTATTTCACAGGTAAATTTGTATTTAGTTTTAAATAGGAATTATTTAGTTAATAATTGTAATGTTTGTTTAGATCTATTTTAATTATATTTAAGTTAGGGGTGTTAGGGTTAAACTTTGGCTTAGGGTTACTTTAGGGTTAGGTTTAGGGGTTAATACCTTTAGTATAGTGGCGGCAATATTGGGGCAGCAGATTAGGGGTTAATAAGTGTAATGTAAGTGGCGGTGATGTTAGGGGCAGCAGATTAGGGATTAATATCTGTAATGTAGGTGGGGGCGATGTTAGGGGCAGCAGATTAGGGGTGTTTAGACTTGGGTTTATGTTAGGGTGTTAGGTTTAAACGTAACTTTTTCTTTTCCCCATAGACATCAATGGGGCTGCGTTACGGAGCTTTTCTTTCCGCGATCGCAGGTGTTAGGCTCTCCCTATTGATGTCTATGGGGAAATTGTGCACTTCAAAGCAGCACTTGATTTTGGTGCGGTATGGAGCTCAACGCCACCATATCGCCCGCACAAGCCTGCTTTTTAAAAACTTATAATAGCGGCGCTAAAGGGAGGTGAAATAACGCCGCTTTTGTGGCGGTTGTTAATTTCCCTATAGCGCTTAAAACTCGTAATCTAGCTGATAGACAATTATGGCCAATAGGTTAAAGGAGCAATATTGTCTAGTGGGTACATAAGGCCAGTAATAATCAGAGAGCACACAGTACCAGTAATTGCCAGCTGGTACACGAGCAGTAATGATCAACAAAACCACTAACAGCTATGGCAGGAACACAGGCACCAACAAGAATTGAGGCCAGGTACAGGAAGTAGCACAATGACCAACCATGCATCTGACTGACACTCAGGTTATCAAGACTGGACAAAATGTTTTACTGTAGAAAGAAACCCAAAAATAACCAGAATGCAGAAAGGATCAAAAAAGGGAATAGACCTGTTACTGCCGACTAAAAGAGGCTGAAGATTCTTTAACTTAACTTCAGATTGCATAACTGTCAGGAAACAGAAGACCAAATACAAGGGGATATATATAATCAGTTCTGAACTTTTTAAAGTTTGGCTTTAAACTTTAAACAGTAAAAGTATGAACAGTCTACATAAATAAAAGAATTCCAGTTTAACGAAATAAAGTTCTTTGACTCTTTGTTGAGGTGAAGTGAATATCTGTGGTGAAAGTATGATTAAAGTTCTTAACATAAATATTTCAGCTTGCTCAAAGTTTAGGGAAGTAAGATATGAGGAGGATAGCAGGATGCAGGCTAACAGCAGAAATAGGCATTTGCTTGTAGATAGTTCCTGCAAAACTAATTCACATTAAGGACAGGTAGGAGTAGACTTACAGTAAGAGTAGACTTACAGTAAGTGTCACAAGGCTCTTGATTTAAAGATTAAATTTAGTGACACAAAGTAGGAAGTAAAATAGCTCAGATTGGATTTATAGATGAATCTTAGAAGATCAGATACACATACTATTACTGCTGGAAACCAGGACCACATGCTGTTATAGTGAAGATCATGTACACATACTATTACTACTGGTAACCAGGATCACATGCTGTTATAGTGAAGATCATGTACACATACTATTACTATTGGTAACCAGGATCACATGCTGTTATAGTGAAGATCATGTACACATACTATTACTGATGGAAACCAGGACCGCAGGCTGTTAGTGTGAAGATCAGGACCACAGGCTGTTAGTGTCAAGATCAGGTACACATACTATTACTGCTGGAAACCAGGACCACAGGCTGTTAGTGTGATGATCAGCAGGGCCGGTGCTAGGATTTTTGGCTACATAGGCAAAGACACATTTTGCCGCCCCCCCCCCAAAAAAAAAAAAAAAATTGATATACCCTGTGTAATAGATATTTCTGCATGACATAAATGTGCAGGTAACAACATTTACCTACACACGCACATACTCATACAATTTTACACATGCATACATATTTTCACACACACACTTACACATATTTACAGATACATACATACACACACACACATACATATTTACACATACATACACACTCACATTTACATATACATACACACACACACACACACACACATATTTACAAATACATACACACACACATATTTACAAATACATACGTACACATTTTTACACATACACATATTTACATATACACACATATTTACATATACACACACATATTTACATATACATACACATATTTACATATACATACACATACATCTACACATACTTACACACACATATTTACACATACATACACATACATCTACACATACTTACACACACATATTTACACATACATACACATACATCTACACATACTTACACACACATATTTACACATACACACATTTACACATACACACACACAAATATTTACATATACATACACACATATTTATACACACACACATTTACACATACACACACACATTTACACATACACACACACATTTACACATACACACACACATTTATACATACACACACACATTTACACACACATTTACACATACACACACACATTTATACATACACACACACATTTACACATACACACACACATTTATACATACACACACATATTTATACATACACACACATATATTTACACATACATACACACACATAAATACACACACATATATTTACACATACATACACATTCATACACACACATTTAAACATACATAAACACACATATTTACAGCAGCATAAGTATCATGTCACTCTGAATTCACGTCTTATATCCCCAAGTTGAGCTGAGACACAGCCAAGCAAAACTCTCTCCCTACCCATCCCCCTCTCCTGTTTGCCTCCCCTCTGCTTACTGTGAGGGGCTTGTGTCCGATTTCCCAGTTACATTGTGACCTCCCTCTGCAGGAACAGCTCTCTGGCTTATAAATCTTGTTTAACGAGCAGAGCACAGTATCTCTCTGCACGGAGCTAGGACTGCATTAAAGGGACATGAAACCCACATTTTTTCTTTCGTGATTTAGAAAGAGCATGTCATTTTAAACAACTTTCTAATTTACTTCTATTATCTAATTTGCTTCATTCTCTTGATATCACTTGCTGAAAAGCATATCTAGATATGCTCAGTAGCTGCTTATTGGTTGCTGCACATAGAGGCCTTGTGTGATTGGCTCACACATGTGCATTGCTATTTCTTCAACAAAGGATATCTAAAGAATTTTGCAAATTAGATAATAGAAGTAAATTGGAAAGTTGTTTAAAATTACATGCCTTATCTGAATAATAAAAGTTTAATTTTGACTAGACTGTCCCTTTAAGCAGATACTCCCACAAATGGCACTAAGGGTTAAACACAGTGCTTTTAGGACATTAACATATATATACACACAACAGCCCTGCATAAATCAGAAAAAATATATATATTTAAAAAAACAAAGCAAGCCTGTCCTTTAAAAGCAAGTGTTTATTTAAGCAAATGGTTCAGAACATGCAACATGGAAAATAGCTCAGACAGTGGAGTAAAAGTAAACTTGTAGTTAACTGTCTGAGCTATTTTCCGTGGTGCAGTTTCTGAGCCTGTTTGCTTAAATAAACACTTGCTTTTGCTTGCAGGACAGGCTTTGTTTTTTCTATACGCTTTACTTTAATACAGGTTTTGCTTTACCTGTGACTGTCTGCTGCCATGCCAAATCAGAACTGCTGAGTGCTGAGCTACTTGAAGTTCCAGCCAGGACAGCGCAACTCCTGCTCCAGCAGCTCCACCCCCTCATCCTTTCCCTACAGAAGCCCGCGCGCACTGAACAGATGCAGCCTGTGCGCGCGGGAAACATTTGAATTCAGCAAATATTTTTAAAAATGTAACTTAGCTACACATATGTATTAGCACGGCACCCCAATTTCTCAATTCACCCTAAGAAAATTTAAGGTTATCTATCTAGACTGGGGGCGGACCGCAACGCAATCTGCAAATGTAAAAAAAAAAATTTTTTTGCTGCTGCAAGTTGTCAGTTGTCACCGGCATTTTGCGCCCACATACTGTGGCGCCCTAAGGCCATTGCCTAACTTGCCTTTATGCAAGCGCCGGCCCTGATGATCAGGTACACACACTATTACTACTGGAAACCAGGACCATAGACTGTTAGTGTGAAGATCAGTTACACATACTATTACTGCTGGAAACCAGGACCACAGGCTGTTAGTGTGAAGATCAGGACCACAGGCTGTAAGGTCTAGGAGGCTTCATTCCTTTTACCAATTACCACCAAACCAATTTCTTAACACTTAACTCTATTTTACTTATCCAACCTTAATTAAAATAAAAACACGGACACAGTTGTTATGGCGAAATATGGAAAGGTCACAATTTATTAAATAAATTGAATTTTGTCATTTTTACCTTTAAAGGGACAGTCTACCATAGAATTGTTATTGTTTTAAAAGATAGATAATCCCTTTATTACCTTTCCCCAGTTTTGCATAACCAACACAGTTATATTAATATACTTTTTACCTCTGTGATTACGTTGTATCTAGGAACCTTATTCCAGCCCCCTGATCACATGACTGTGACTGTTTATTATCTATTGTCTTAAATTTAGCATTGTTTTGTGCTAAATCTTAAATAACCCCCTGTGCCTGAACACAGTGTTATTTATATGGCCCACGTGTACTTTCTGTCTCTTTGTGTTGAAAAGAGATTTAAAAAGCATGTGATAAGAGGCAGCCCTCAAAGGCTTAGAAATTAGCATATGAGCCTACCTATGTTTAGTTTAAACTAAGAATATCAAGAGAAAAAAGCAAATTTGATGATAAAAGTAAATTGGAAAGTTGATTAAAATTACAAGTCCTATCTGAATAATGAAAGTTTAATTTATACTAGACTGTCCCTTTAAGTTTTGTAGAGCAAAATTCAGCCATATCATAAATCAAATTTACACACCACAAATACATTAACAAGAATTTTGGGACCTGCGTCTAGGGGGGTGGACCACAAATACCCCCCCTGGCAGGGCAGAAGGGGAAAGGAGAACCCACAGCATAGCCCACCCCATAGATAGACCACCGGATCACCCCTCAGGGCTGAGCATGCCACGGGATCCCCCCATCCCCCCTATGCCCTGCCCACGTGGTACCCAAACTTCACTGCCACAAAAAGAGACCCTCTTTGGGCCAAACCATCACCACCTTTTCGTGACCTTTCCTTACCTTTACAAATTCTTGGCACATCCCCTTGATGTCCAACAGCAATTGGCACTTCGCCATTTCCTTCGCTGTTAAGTGCACGCCATCGCGTCGGAACAGCTCTTCCCTTTTCGCCGCTATCAGTGGGTGCCCTCTTACTCTGCCCCCTATCTCCCTCATTGCCTTTGCTGCTACCTGGTTTACCTTCCTTCTTGATCTATACCCCGCTTTGCGTGTATCCGAGTTTCTCCAGTATATTCTTGAAAGTATGTTGGACCATATTATCTGGACTGATGGCCATGCTACTTTTAACCATTTCATTCCTCCTGTCACTTTCTCTTCTAATTCTCTTAGCGGGTAAGCCCCTATGTCATCCCCCCCCAGGTGGATAATAAGGGCATCGGGACAACCCCATCTTAGCCTTGCCTGTTGTATTGTTGGCACTAACTCGTCCCACTTCATCCCTCTTTTGCCTATCCATCTAATGCTAACTTCCTTGTGCGAAAAACCTAAATGCACCCCTTGCTCTGCCGCTGCCACCCTAGCCTGTGCCCAATAAATGTAGGAATGCCCTATGATCCACATCCTTAACACTCTGCATGAAATGAAATAAATTTTTACAAACCTTTAGTCACAGTTAAATGTAACTATAACAAATGCATCACCACACCGCATGAAAAACACAATCCTTATAACAACCACTTTAATATTTTTGCAATCTAATGTATGATTTGTAGGCTGATGATTTCCATCATCCTAGCATTTTAATTTGTTCGCCCGAACAACCTCTACTCGCGGCGGCGGTTGCCGCTCCTATTCTAAAGGAGTGCAAAGTATGAACTCCCCCAACCCAAGTTCTCCACTACTCTTTGCAAGACACTTCTAAATTGAAAAATTGTCATCTCTGACCCGTCCGAATGCTACAGGAATGTACGACCCCCATCCCTGTGTGCCGCTACACTTGCCACCGGACATAGCGTTCCCCCTGACCTTTTCATGTTCAGCCATGCCCCTTTACCTTCTGTGTCTGTCTTGGATCTCCTTACAAAATTAAGCACTGTTTCCTCCCCACATCTCACATCCCCTATTTATACACCACCCATTCCTAGCTTCCTATTTCTAAGTAACAGCTCATGGCTCTGTCTTTTTCTCCTCTTTTTTTTTTTTTTAATATACCCATGCCCTTGCAGTATTTTTCACTATAAACTTCTTAGACCAATCTATTCCCCCGTATAGCTGCGAACAATATGATATTGCTGCTAATAATGAACCCAAACGCCCTTTTCTTACTCCCTCTCTTTTTAGGATCAACAACCATTCTAAAAAAAATTCTTCCTCACCCACTTTTTTTCCCTTCTTAAACTCGCACCAACGTCCCCAATATTTCCTGTAAACTGCCCAGGTACTTGGTGCCAAGGATTTCTCGACCAGCTCCTTGATTACTTCTATCCGTTGCCAATCTGCCAAAGACGGATAGGGCAACATTCACCTTCCTGTCTGGCATTGGGGGCTAACGCCCTAAACCTTTCCCATTTAAAAACGGGATAGCACATCAGCAACCACATTTCTATAACCTGGAATATGCTTAGCCTTGAAACAGATGTTAAATCTTAAACTCTTCAGTACGAAATATCTCAAGTACCTAACCACAGGCAGCGATGACGCTGATAATTGGTTGATCATATCCACAACACCCTTATTATCTGACCAGCAGATTATTCTTCTATTTAAAACATCTTTCCCCATAATTCAATGGCCACCACTATGGGGAATAGCTCCAGTAGTACTAGGTTCTTAACCCACTCCGTCTCCTTCCACCTCTCCGGCCACTCTCCTGCACACCATCTCCCCTGGAAATATGCCCCAAAGCCTAAACTGCCCGCTGCGTCAGTATACAGTTCCAGCTCTACCGCTGAGGACTTCTCCTGCCCTATCCTAACCCTGTTGAATTCTTGCCAGAAGTTGTACCATACTTTCAAATCCTCACTTATCTCCCCTGACACCCTAATCATGTGTTCTGGTCTTTTTTTGCGCCCTTCGTGCTTAGCTCCAAATGCCTTTTAAAAAATCCTCCCTACTGGTATAACTTTACATGCAAAGTTCAGTAGAAAGAAAAAAGGTTAGTGATCCTTGCTTCTTGTCTCACCTGCCCTTTATGCCTTCCCCCAGCCCCCCTCCTGAGAGATATATTTCTCCTCCCTACAATTTCCCTTTTCACATCTCTGGCCTTTTTCATCTTCTCCATTGTTAACTCACATTGGCCCTTCATGGAGTCTATGACTATATCTAAAAAGGCTAGCCTGGTACAAGGCCCCTCTGTCATCTCCTTAGCTACCGGTACCCCTAAGAATTCCAGAATTCCCAACAAATTCACCTTTAACTTTTCACAATCGTAAAATCCAGCTAATCCCATCAACAAAAAAAATCATCTAAATAGTGAAAAACATTGTCCATACCAGACTTCTTAACGCTTAACTAATGCAAAGAAGAGCTAAATTTTTCCAACACTGAACACAAAATTGAACACCCCATGGGTAAACTTTTATCAACATAATAGTTACCATTGAACTTGCAACCCATTAACTTAAAACTCTCTGGATTAAGGGGCAATAACTGAAATGCTGATACTATGTCAATTTTTGATAACAAAGCTCCCTTACCCAAGGCACGCACCATATGCACTGCCCTGTCAAAAGACTGGTATTCAACCGATGAATCAGTTTTAGCTATTGCATCATTTACTGACCCTCCCCTAGGGTAAGATAGGTGTTGGATCATCCTGTACTTGTTGCCCTGCTCCTTCTTTGGGACTACGCCTAATGGAGACACTACTAAATCCTGAATCAGTTTTTCTTTAAATGGGCCTGCCATCCTCCCTAATTTTACCTCATTGTCCAATTTCTCTTGCAGCACCTCTGGGAACTCTATGGCTGCCTTTAAATTTCTCGCCTTACCTGCCCCTTTCACCTCAAACCATGCTCTAGAAATTTTCTATCCTCTGTTCTCATATGCCTGTAATTCCTGTAACAACCTATTTTCAGCTGTGTTTTGGCCAACACCCAATCCAACTCCACTGCTGGTATTATCCTGCCCTCGAAAGGAATACCTGGGACCATTCACATTGCCCCTTTTACAATCCACGTCAGGGTGACTTCCGTTACAATATCTACACACATGCCTATATTTACAGGAATTCCCTCTATCACACCTCTTATTGTAAAGACAAAATTATTTTTCTGCCATAGCATGGTGTTCATCAGCTTATATCCCCTATGCAACCCCCCCTCCTAGTGACATCACGCATATTATTCAATCCAGGAGAAGCATGACCAGCTGAAACTGTAAACCTGGCTTACTCCCCCACTCCTTATCTGGTTACTTAGCTTCTAAACAATGCCCTAGCTTAAAACAACCAACCACCCCTTACTTCCCTTCGCTAACAAAGTAAATTCCTTAAGATGTTCTCTTGGTATTCTGTCAGTACACTGTTCTAAGGAATTTAAACTTTAGTTTTCCATTCCCTATAATCCCATTAATTTATAACCTTCCCTTCTTCCGACTTATTTTCTTTAATTAATAATAATAAAGACCGGTCTGACTTCCGTTTGGGGGCGGAGCCAACAGGTTGCACCAGGTAGCAGCCGTGTGCTTCGAGATCCCTGTCTATGGGATAGTGAAAAATCTCCACCCCGCCGCAGACTACCTTGCCCAGATATCATTTGCTCTGGGCCGGTAGATGTTCCACAGACACCGGTGGGAAGTCTAAAAAGGCAAGACATCTGCTTAGTCGCTGAAGCGCTCCATACCACACCGGCTCACCTCACACCAGCAAACAAGGGATATACCTATCTACGATATCCTCACGCTATTTCTCTAATCGATCTAATCCTGAGGGTTATTATCATTGCAACGGATTGGTTTATCTGTATTGTGGCCGCTGTACAGAAGAGGCTACTACGCCTGGGAGCAAGGCGTTCTGTTTACACGCTTGCTACAAACGGAAAAACAAGTAAAGCTGACCCCGTTTTGAACATACCTGATGTAGCCCGGCTCCCCGCTACCTGAGGTATTTATTTAGGAACGCTGAGAGTGTCGGCGGGGGATAGGACAGGTGAGTCCTTCGGCCCCCGCGTCCTCAATCTGAATCAGTCAGCGGAGAGCGGTGGATCAGTTGCGCGGCTTGATTACCCAAAGCATTTGAGAAAGAAACCCCCCGTGAAACACTGTCCTGGTACGGTGTCTGAACCAATCTCTGACTGGAGGGGAGGCAATAAGCCGGGCACATCACTGTTGCTGGAGCTATCACCGGACTTTACAGCTGTAGCGCGGGGAAGTTGTGCAGGATGCCGATAACCTTTGTGGCCCTATGGAACCTCAGCAAAGCATGAGTAGAGACATTGCGGTGTGAGTGTTGCTGAAGAATAGATAAAGTGTATGGGTACCCTGATAGTATATTACTTTGAAGATATCACTGGACATTATTTTAAAGGGTTACACTCAGATATCTGCAAACACTACAGACATTAGAGTTCCCCTTGAGATATATTGGCAGTCGACTCAGCACAGGGGAATCACTGCAGTAGATATTCAGGAAATAATTTCTACTAAAGCTTAATCCAAAGAGGAGATATGAGTGATGGACCTATGGGGGTTCAGTAATACATGACCTGGGTGAGATGAGAAGTGTTGCTGACAATATTCCATCTTAATTTGACCCCTAACAATAATATCGTTGGATCACAACAAAAGGGTAACGAACATAGGTTAAGTACCTGCCCCAATACGGAGTCCTCTATATAAGGGAAGGTAGGAAAAAAGGCAAGAAGAAGAGACTACTTGATACAGCGCCAAAAGTGCTTGGAATACTACATTGTGAGACCCAGAAGCACTGTTCAGTAGGTACTGTTGGGGAAATAGGAAGCTGTTTCCGAGATTATTGTAGCAGTTCGTCTATATGAGTGGCTGCTGTCTATCGTGATAAAGGGAAGGCAGTGTGGAAATTCTCATAAGCAGCCAATTTCATTCAAATCCCTATGGTTAAAAAAGAATGTGGTCTAGAGGGTATCTCAATAGAGATTTAGTTTGAGGAATCCCAGGATGATGACTCGCTGCTAATCTATTCTGCAGAGTATTAGATGCGCTTTGGTGTATTGCTGCTATTCTAAAGAGACATTTGTTTCAAACCCTTGCATTGGGAATAACTGTATATTTGAGGACTTTCTGTCAATGGACTGCCACTCATAACGATATATAAATGCAGAGGGTTTACAGTAGACACCTTTACTAAATCGATGTGTATGTTACTCTATGCATAAAAGCTAGTTTGATATTTTTTCGCTAAGTAAAACCTGAAACACCATATATGGGAATTAGATTGCATGTATCATAGGTGTGCAGGGATAAAAGCGATAATCACTCAGTAAGCGCAGCAGTAGATTTGATTTATGACAAGATCTGGATATTGAAATATAGACAGAAGGGAAGTATCAATATATTTACAGGTAGGAATCAGGAGTCATTTTAGAGTAATTTCATACCTAAGGGTTAAATGCAGATACTGCATGATAGAGTCTTGGTAATATCAGTGAGTTAAAAGGTTTTAGGATATTCTAAGGAATTTCAAGGGGCCTGTGTTTGGTCTCTAGTGCTTAAAAGGAGAAGGAGGAGGAAAGAGAAGGAAAAAGGAAAAATCCATTGGTCAGCCTTTTTTAGGTATCACTTGATTAATTTTTTGTCACACCACTCTTTTATTAATATTTTTTTTTCTCCCCCCCTCACATATATTTCACTTTTCCCTGTTTTTTTTTTATTATTTTTTTATTTTTGTTTTTTCTCTTCTTCTCACCTTTTTAAACGCCCACGCAGGGCCATCAGAAAGTAATACACACATATACACATTAGAGTTTTTTAAGTAGCTAAGATAACACACCTTGCACTGTGGTGAATGGAGAGATATATCTCCCACCAGAAGGGTTCTTCACCTATAATGCCGCCCAAACAAAAAGACAGGAGAGGTAATACTAAACATACAGGGAGTGCAGAATTATTAGGCAAGTTGTATTTTTGAGGATTAATTTTATTATTGAACAACAACCATGTTCTCAATGAACCCAAAAAACTCATTAATATCAAAGCTGAATATTTTTGGAAGTAGTTTTTAGTTTGTTTTTAGTTTTAGCTATTTTAGGGGGATATCTGTGTGTGCAGGTGACTATTACTGTGCATAATTATTAGGCAACTTAACAAAAAACAAATATATACCCATTTCAATTATTTATTTTTACCAGTGAAACCAATATAACATCTCAACATTCACAAATATACATTTCTGACATTCAAAAACAAAACAAAAACAAATCAGCCACCTTTCTTTGCAAGGACACTCAAAAGCCTGCAATCCATGGATTCTGTCAGTGTTTTGATCTGTTCACCATCAACATTGCGTGCAGCAGCAACCACAGCCTCCCAGACACTCTTCAGAGAGATGTACTGTTTTCCCTCCTTGTAAATCTCACATTTGATGATGGACCACAGGTTCTCAATGGGGTTCATATCAGGTGAACAAGGAGGCCATGTCTTCTTTTATACCCTTTCTTGCCAGCCACGCTGTGGAGTACTTGGACGCGTGTGATGGAGCATTGTCCTGCATGAAAATCATGTTTTTCTTGAAGGATGCAGACTTCTTCCTGTACCACTGCTTGAAGAAGGTGTCTTCCAGAAACTGGCAGTAGGACTGGGAGTTGAGCTTGACTCCATCCTCAACCCGAAAAGGCCCCACAAGCTCATCTTTGATGATACCAGCCCAAACCAGTACTCCACCTCCACCTTGCTGGCGTCTGAGTCGGACTGGAGCTCTCTGCCCTTTACCAATCCAGCCACGGGCCCATCCATCTGGCCCATCAAGACTCACTCTCATTTCATCAGTCCATAAAACCTTAGAAAAATCAGTCTTGAGATATTTCTTGGCCCAGTCTTGACGTTTCAGCTTGTGTGTCTTGTTCAGTGGTGGTCGTCTTTCAGCCTTTCTTACCTTGGCCATGTCTCTGAGTATTGCACACCTTGTGCTTTTGGGCACTCCAGTGATGTTGCAGCTCTGAAATATGGCCAAACTGGTGGCAAGTGGCATCTTGGCAGCTGCACGCTTGACTTTTCTCAGTTCATGGGCAGTTATTTTGCGCCTTGATTTTTCCACACGCTTCTTGCGACCCTGTTGACTATTTTGAATGAAACGCTTGATTGTTCGATGATCACGCTTCAGAAGCTTTGCAATTTTAAGAGTGCTGCATCCCTCTGCAAGATATCTCACTATTTTTGACTTTTCTGAGCCTGTCAAGTCCTTCTTTTGACCCATTTTGCCAAAGGAAAGGAAGTTGCCTAATAATTATGCACACCTGATATAGGGTGTTGATGTCATTAGACCACACCCATTCTCATTACAGAGATGCACATCACCTAATATGCTTAATTGGTAGTAGGCTTTCGAGCCTATACAGCTTGGAGTAAGACAACATGCATAAAGAGGATGATGTGGTCAAAATACTCATTTGCCTAATAATTCTGCACTCCCTGTACAGAAACTTTTTGATTGAGAGAGCCCATAGAATTGGGCCCCTCAGAGAAAATAGTGACAGTTCCAAACCAAGGCCTATAATCTTTAAGTTTGTTAATTATCAAGATAAGCTTTTATTTTTGGCTCATTACAGGAAACTGAATACCCTTAATATTAATACACATAGAATTTGGATTTTTCAGGATTTCTCTGCCGAAACCAGGGCAAAGAGAAAGGAGATGGCTCCATTTTTTGACAAATTTTCAAAAGCAGATTGTAGTGTTAGACTGGTGTATCCTGCTAAACTTATAATTAATAAGGAAGGATCTTCGTATATAGCGAATAATAGTGCAGAAGCTGCAGCTCTATGTAAAAAAATGGATATTCAATGAACAGGGACCATAAAAGAAGAATAGAGTCAGTACAGTACTGTTAGTAATGATTTACAGAATGGAGTTATATGTTCAATGGTTAAATTGTATGTTTTATTTTTGTGTAAAGTATTTGTTTAAATCTTGGATAATCCTTTTTTTTTTTTTTCCCTTCTCGCTCTTTCTCTCTCCCCACTCATGCATCCGCCGTCTCTTTTGGCCGTCCGCCTGGTATCCCGGTCTTTCTCTATTCTTATGAGTTGTATCTGCAGAGGGCGACCAAATTAATTTTTCTCTTCGGGGTTATGCTAGAAATAGGAAATCCAATGGAACCTTCCTTTCCGAGATATACTAGAAGCAGGGACTTTGGGAATCTTTCCTTCGGGGTTTTGTTAGAGACGGGGTGTTTAAATGTTCTTTCCTTCGGGGATATAGTACAAGAGGGGCGACTAATGGAATCTTTCCTTCGGGGATATGTCAGATACTCTTAACTTAGTGTCGTGGAATGTCGGGGGCATAAACTCTCCAATAAAAAGAAAAGCGATAATTAAACATCTGGCAAAAGTAAAACCAAATATTGCCTTTATTCAAGAGACTCATTTAAAAGATTCAGAATCCTTGAAACTCCAGACCAATTGGGTAGGAGAGGTTATAGCGGCCCCATTTAATTCATGTAAAAGAGGTGTTGCTATACTCTTTAATAAGAACTTAGAATATAAGATAGAATCGATTATGAGAGATCAGGAAGGGCGCTATTTAATTGTAGAAATTATCAATTATCAATAAAATTCAGTATATATTATGTAACATTTATGGGCCCAACAAAGTGGATAAAATATTCTGGGATAAAATGTTAGTCCTCTTACATAAATTTATAGGGCAACATCTCATAGTTGCGGGTGATTTTAACCTTGTAGCAGATCCTATTCTGGATAGAGACAATAAGGCATATATTTTTTCACGAGATAGGAAGACGCGTATTCTGCAGAAATTTTGCTCCCAACTGGGGTTGTCAGATATCTGGCGTGCTCAAAACCCAGATATAAGAGCTTTTACTTGTTTATCCAAAGGTTATCATTCTCTATCAAGGTTAGATTTTTTTTTAGTTTCTGATAGTATGTCTGGATTTGACTGGGAAGCAGGTATTCGCGATATAATAATCTCAGATCATGCGGTTATTACATTATCACTTAATACAGCGTGTAAACGAATAACCTCAACTAATGGTATTTTCTTCCCCAAACATTTATTGAATGATAATAAATTTCAGAACTGGCTGATTAATCAATGGCAAGAATATGAGTCCTTTAATAAATCGTACACAGATAAACCGGAGGTTTATTGGGAGGCAGCGAAAGCCGTAATTAGAGGTAAGATTAAGGCATATTTATGTAAGCGCAAAAGGAAAAGTACACAACTAGAGACTCAGGCAAACAACAGGGTGAAAAACGCATTCTCGGCCTATCTAAGAGAGCATTCTGATGAGAAATGGCGTAAATATATGGATGCTAAGACAGCGCGAGACATTCTTATTCACCAAAAAACAGTGATAGAAATGCAAAAGCAAAAGGCGCTCTACGGTGGTTTTGCAGGGAGATCTGCCAAGTTTTTGGCTAAACTTACTAAATCAACTAACCGCAATGCTGTGACGGTCATAAAAGATAGGTTAGGGAGATACACTAAAAACGCAGACATTATTAAAACCTTCCATCCTTTCTTTAGTGAACTGTATAAAGCAGAAGCATATGATATAGAAAAACAGAGACAATTCTGGGATCAGATTAAGACCCCTAAAATCTCTTTAGAAACTTTGGCAGATATCAACAAGCCTATCTGGGAACAAGAGATTCACTCTGCAATTAAAGCAGCAAAATCAAACAAAGCAGCAGGTCCGGATTGTCTTCCTGCGGAATTTTATAAGATACTTCAGACGCATGTTTCTGCAACACTTATGAAACTATTTAATGATTATTTTGTTAAAAATAATAAATGTTCCCCATATTTCGCGGCTGCGGTAATTTCGTTGATTCCAAAAAAAAACAAAGATTTAGAACTTCCAGAATCCTATAGGCCTATATCTGTCTTAAATACGGATTATAAGATTTTGACCTCGATTGTAGCTAATAGATTAAAGCCTCATCTAGGTAAGATAATTCACGAAAATCAGGCGGGAGAAATCCCACAAAAAATATCCGTAAGGTTATGACACTGCTTGACTTTTTCTGGAACAAATTTAAAGCATCTAGACAGGAAGATATACCGGACCTAGCGCTATTAACGGTCGATGCGGAGAAAGCGTTCGATCGCATCTCTTGGAAACATCTATTCTATTCTTTAGAACAATTTGGTCTGACCGGTCACATATTGGAATTTACGCAAATAATATATACCTCCCCAACTTCGTCTTTATTAATCAACGGTGAGATTTCTCAGCATATATTACTGCAGCGGGGCACCCGACAGGGATGCCCTTTATCGCCACTGTTGTTTAACTTTTCTCTAGAACCGTTTGCGATTTTGCTGCGTCAACAATTATATGGGATTCGTATAGGAGAGCAAAAAACTGTATTATTACTATACGCAGATGATATAATGCTGTGTATGAGTAACATTTCCCGTAGTCTCGCCCTGCTATTAGAATCCACGGAACTTTTCAGTGCAATCTCGGGGTATAAAATCAATCTGGCTAAATCAGAACTATTATGGATCAATAAGAAAAGACAAGATATTACGCATCCGTTTTGTGAAACATCTCAAATTATGTATCTCGGTATTAAACTAAGTGTAAACCCGGAGGACTGGTATAAACTTAATTTCAGTAAACTTTTTCAGGAATGTTTGCAAAGGGTAGAAGGGTGGAAAAACTTACCTATTTCCTTGTCGGCCAGAGCGACTCTTATAAAAAACATTCTTTTTCCTAAAATATTTTACCTTATGCAAAATATCCCGATTCCTATTAAGAAGTCAGATATAATGATATTTAATAAAGCTTGAGCAAAACTACTCTGGAAGGGTGCTAGAAGTCGTATTTCGGTTATGCGGTTAACATGTAATAAAGATGCGGCCGGGTTGTTCTTGCCAAATTTGCAATATTATAGTTTAGCAGCTAGGGTAAAAGTTGCAGTCGACTGGCTAACTGAACAAGATCAGGTTTCTGCAGTCTCCTGGGAATCTGCGTTAGTGAAACCATTTCGGCTGGATGCTATTCTTCATTGTCCAATGACCGATTTACCCTCTTCACTTTTTGCACTTTTAACGTTCAGAAATATCATATCTGCTTGGCAAGAATTTTGTGTGTCCTTAGATAATTCCCCATATGCTTCCAAATATCTACCTATTACAGGAAATCCAAAATTTTGCTCCAGGGCTTTCCTCAGTAGTCTTTAGAGAATGGTTTTCTAGAGGTCTGATATATGTGGCGCAATTATTAAAACCAGATTCAACACTTTTATCTTTCGCTGAGTTAAGACAGCAATTCGGCCTCTCGAATAAAGAATTTTATGCTTATTTGCAGTTAAGGCACTTTATACTTGAGCTTAATCATAAATATGGAAGTGATTGGACCCTTTTATTGCAACCACAAATTAACAACTTTAAATAGGAATATACTCAATAGCCCCGTTTTATGCACACCTTAATTACAAATCTTCTAATGAGCAGAGGGAATATATTGTAGCTAAATGGAGCAAAGTTTTGCCTGAAGTAAATAGTCAAACTATAATGAATGTATTTAAAACCTTGGAAAAAAGCTGGGTTTTGACCTCATGGAAGGAAACGCAGGTCAAGATAGTTTTTATGTCTTATCTGACCCCCGATAGGTTGTCAAGGTGGTATAAGGTAATGAGCATATGTCCTAAATGTTCCTCTGCCAAGGCAGATCTTTTGCATTGTTTTTGGGCTTGCCCTAAAATTTCACAATTTTGGCTGAAAGTAGCATATTGGATGCGCTCAACTCTTAAACTAGTGTATCATATACAAGCGATAGATGTATTTTTCCTGGTACAATCCCAGATAATTCCCAAAAATGTTAAACTAATTAATAGGATCATATTGCTGGGACGTAATATGTTATTGAGAGCATGGAAAGCTAAAACTTCCCCTAACCTGAAAGAACTTAAGAACGCTCTGTTTATTCAGTTTATTCATGAGCAGATAAACCTACATAATCCGACAGACACACGATTAGCTGAGTTTTTTAAGCAATGGAAAATATTTATCTTATCATTCCCTGTAGAGACTCAAATTAGGTTGGTCAGACCATTTAAGGATACGGTATATGTCCAATTACAAATATTGGCTGGTAATTTTCCCAGCGTTTGGCGTGACGATGTTAGAGGTTTGTCGGAGGCTGAGGGGGGAGAGAGAGGAGGTGAGTAGGAATTCCTTTGGGGTTTTTTTTTCTTTTTTTTCCCTTCCTCTGTGAATTATCAGAGTTTAGATAATCCCAACAGAAAGTCGAATAGAAGATAGAGAGATAGAATTCTAAGAGAATACGGTTTTCTGTCAACTACTGGGAAATGTATGTTTTAGGGGTTTTCTTGTTTTTTTTTTGTTTTTTTGTTGTTGTTTATCTGTTTTGGTTTTTGTCAATCAGGTATTTTTGTGTTGTGTGTATTGAAAAACTCAATAAAAATTAAAAAAAAAAAAAAAAAAAAATAATAATAAAGACCGACACAAAGTTTGGCGTTTTCTCCCCTCCATTAGATATTTTGTTTGTTAGAATATCTCAGCAGTGTATTCAATAAATATTAGTACAGTTTAGGAGTGCCCTCCTAATGAGACCATTTATGGATTATAAATATTAATAATTAATAACAATACAATTTTCGTCAGCAATACCTCCTATTCATATAGTAGAATCTTAGCAGTGCACCCCAGAAAAATGTTATATAATCTCAGTAGCACACTCCTAAATACCACTGAGATATTCAGCCATTAATGACAATAAGATTATTATCAAATATTAATATTTAATCCCAAATTAAAATATTTCCTAATTTCTGAACAGGTTATTTTTTATAAACACAGTGATTATATTTATGCAGCAAATAGAATATTGATTATGACCAGATATATATTAATTGATTATTATCATATTATAATATAAAGCAAGGTATAGAAATATTTAGATTAATTTATATTTAATTAAATCGTCTGTATCCTGGATTTGGTCACAATATTATTAGGAATTAACTTTAAATCAAAATGAATTAACTATCACATATCACAATTTAATGTTACTAGATAGAGCAATTTATAATTAGCCAGTAACATTAACCCATTCGGCATATGGCTTATTTAACAACGTTTAGCTCGCAAATATCCAACCTAATCGAATTTCCAGGAGGTATAATATAGCTATCTAACCAAAATAGTCTTATATGACTTAAATAATCAACCAGAGCAATTTATACCGTATTAACAATTCAATATATCAACCAGTACAGCATTAATAAGTCTGATCTAGCCACAATACAATTTTTAAAACATTTACCAGTAACTAAAAATTAACTTATGAGTATAAAATACCAAAAAATAACTTTTCTACAGTAATAAATTTACTAATGCTAGTACAATTATTATATTTAATATTAATTTATAGACATAAAAATACACCTTTAAATCACAGCTTGAGCTATGCTATTGCTATAAAGAAAGCTTAAGCTGTAGTACCTATTTATACGTTACCAGCTAGCAATTTAGCAATGATTGAGACTTCAGTATCCAAAGTTCTTTCACAATTTCTTAGCAATTACTCTGTTCCTTGGAGCCATTTCTGCAACAAAGAAAAACTGCTCTGCTCCAAAACAAGGGAAAAAACAAAGGTTAGTGACCACTTCCTGTTGTCTCCTTCCCTATATAACCTTTGCTCCGCTACTCCCCTTCCCCTTGTCTTGTCCAATGGCCTCTCGCTGGCCCCTGCCACTCCTCTCAGGTAACCCCTCTTGGCTACCCCCACTCTGGCAGCCTATTTTTCTTCCAGAAGCCCCTCCCTTAGGCCGTTACTCTCATATGCATTCAATACACTATTTTTAGTGTAAAGATCAGGTAAATATACTATCACTACTGGGAAACAGGACCACAGGCTGTTAGTGTGAAGATCAGATGCACATACTATTACTGCTGGAAACCAGGACCACAGGCTGTTAGTGTGAAGATCAGGTACACATACTATTACTGTTGGAAACCAGGACCGCATACTTTCATTGTGAAGATCAAGTACACATACTATTACTGCTGGAAACCAGGACTGCATGCTTTTATTGTGAAGATCAAGTACACATACTATTACTGCTGGAAACCAGGACTGCATGCTTTTATTGTGAAGATCAAGTACACATACTATTACTGCTGGAAACCAGGACCACAGGCTGTTAGTGTGAAGATCAGGACCACAAGTTGTTAGTGTGAAGATCAGGTACACACACTATTACTGCTGGAAACCAGAACCACAGGCTGTTAGTGTGCAGATCAGGACCACAAGCTGTTAGTGTGAAGATCAGGTACAGATACTATCCCTACTGGAAACTAGGACCACAGGCTGTTAGTATGAAGATCAGGTACACATACTAGCACTACTGGAAACCATGACCACAGGCTGTTAGTATGAAGATCAGGACCACAGGCTGTTAGTGTGAAGATAAGGTACAGATGCTATCACTACTGGAAACCAGGACAACAGGCTGTTATAGTGAAGATCAGGTACACATACTATTACTGCTGGAAACCAGGACCACAGGCTGTTAGTGTGCAGATCAGGACCACAAGCTGTTAGTGTGAAGATCAGGTACAGATACTATCCCTACTGGAAACTAGGACCACAGGCTGTTAGTATGAAGATCAGGTACACATACTAGCACTACTGGAAACCATGACCACAGGCTGTTAGTATGAAGATCAGGACCACAGGCTGTTAGTGTGAAGATAAGGTACAGATGCTATCACTACTGGAAACCAGGACAACAGGCTGTTATAGTGAAGATCAGGTACACATACTATTACTACTGGTAACCTGGATCACAGGCTTTTAGTTTTAAGATCAGGTACACATACTATCACTACTATGATGAAAAATATATTTTCTTTATTGTAAATTCAACTTGGCACAATATGCATGCATATTGAGCCAAGTTGAATTAACAATAAAGAAAATATATTTTTCATCATATTTGTGCTATAGACTCTGATACTTGGATATAACATTTAGTGTATTGGCAGATACCCTGTCTACATCAGCACTACAGTTCCTAAGGAGAAACTGCTGTTGCAAATTTGTATTGATACTATCACTACTGGAAACCAGGACCCACAGACTGTTAGTGTGAAGGTCAGGTACACATACTATAACTACTGGAAACCAGGACCACAGAGTGTTAGTGTGAAGGTCAGGTACACATACTATTACTACTGGAAACCAGGACCACAGACTGTTAGTGTGAATATCGGGTACAGATACTATCACTACTGGAAACCAGGACCACAGACTGTTAGTGTGAAGATCAGGTACATATACTATCACTACTGGAAACCAGGACTACAGGCTGTTAGTGTGAAGATCAGGACCACAGGCTGTTTGTGTGAAGATCAGGTACACATACTATTACTGCTGGAAAACAGGACTGCAGGTGTTAGTGTGAAGATCAGGACCACAGGCTGTTAGTGTAAAGATCAGGACCACATACTATTAATGCTGGAAACCAGGACCGCAGGCTGTTAGTGTGAAGATCAGAACCACAGGTTGTTAGTGTGAAGATCAGGACCACAGGTTGTTAGTGGGAAGATCAGGTACAAATATTATTATTACTAGAAACCAGGACCACAATGTTACAATTAAGATCACAAACATAGACTGCTATTGCTGGGAACCAGGGACACAAACTGCCCAATCTCATGCCAGGGTCACAGTCTGTAACTATGAAGGTACCAGAATACAAGTTACTTAGTTCCTATATTTTATTTCTTACAGAAATATTCCATCTTACTTCAAACAAGCCTATGTGACTTATGTGTCTCTTTAAATTCATCGTCTCTCTTCAAAGCTATTTAATGTGCTTCTAATTACAACATAGGTTCCTCTGGGCAGTGGGCAGGGAATACATGTGCATACACTCTTTGCTTTAGTCAATACTGTAAAGTACTGTTTCAATATAGATATTTGTATTCACATATAGAAAATGTAAGGAACGATCACATGTGGATTGCTATATTAAACATTTAGGCAATTTAACTGATTAATAACTAATTAATAATTATGAATGAAGGACAACTTTCACATTGACCACACAAAGGTCATTTATGTTTTAAACTATGTAATTAAATGGCAAATATTAATATTACGTGCTTCATACAGCTGTATCATTATCATTGATCAGCATTATTTAATTAGATTAAATCCCTTCTGACACATTTCTGAAGTAATTCTCCTTGTTAGAATTTTTATGCATGAGTAAGTAGATAAATTGTTAATTTCAAACTAGCCCCTCTACAGCATATACATATTAAAATGCTTTTACTTAAACGGTTTCTACTTTAGTCCAAAAATATTATATTTTGGCTTAATACTACTAATAATAATTATTATTATCATTTTATTATTATTCGGCTAGATTACGAGTTTTGCGGTATGAGTGAAAAAGCAGCGTTATGGCTCTTTTTCACTACCGTTGGTATTACGAGTTTTGCAGATATATCTGTACCGCACACGTTTTTGGCCGTAACGCAACGTAACTACCCAGCTTTTAAAAAGTCCTTTTTCAATGGGACTTCC
The DNA here is from genome assembly GCF_027579735.1 of Bombina bombina. Lineage (NCBI taxonomy): Eukaryota > Metazoa > Chordata > Amphibia > Anura > Bombinatoridae > Bombina > Bombina bombina. The sequence continues at coordinate 481,373,252 of NC_069502.1, read as the reverse complement.
ACAGCGCCGGTATTATGAGTTTGCCTGTCCAGCCAAAAAGTGAGCGGTACTGCCTATACCGTCAAGATCCATACCGTAACTGAAAGTCAGTAGTTATGGCTTTTATGTTACAGCGCCGTAACATAAAACTCATAACTAAAGTGCTAAAAAGTACACTAACACCCATAAACTACCTATTAACCCCTAAACCGAGGCCCTCCCGCATCGCAAACACTAAAATAAAATGATTAACCCCTAATCTGCCGCTCCCGACATCGCCGCCACTAGAATAAACATATTAACCCCTAAACTGCCGCACTCCCGCATAGTAAACACTAGTTAAATATTATTAACCCCTAATCTGTTGTTCCTAACATCGCCGCAACCTACATTACTGTTATTAACTCCTAATGTGCTGCCCCCAAAATTGCTGCCACTATACTAAAGTTATTAACCCCTAAACCTAACCCTAAGTCTAACCCTAACACCCCTAACTTTAATATAATTAAAATAAATCTAAATAAATATTACTATCATTAACTAAATAATTCCTATTTAAAACTAAATACTTACCTATAAAATAAACCCTAAGCTAGCTACAATATAACTAATAGTTATATTGTTTGTAGCTTAGGTTTTATTTTTATTTCACAGGCAAGTTTGTATTTATTTTAACTAGGTAGACTAGTTATTAAATAGTTATTAACTATTTAATAACTACCTAGCAAAAATAAATACAAATTTACCTGTAAAATAAAACCTAACCTGTCTTACGCTAACACCTAAACTTACACTACAATTAAATCAATTGCATTAATTAAATACAATTAACTAAAGAACCCCCCCCCACTAAATTACACAAAATAAAAAAGAAATGATCAAATATTGAAATTAATTACACCTAATCTAATAGCCCTATCAAAATAAAAAAGCCCCTCCAAAATAAAAAAAAAAACTCTAGCCTACAATAAACTAAAAATGGCCCTTAAAAGGGCCTTTTGCGGGGCATTGCCCCAAAGAAATCAGCTCTTTTACCTGTCAAAAAAATACAAACAACCCCCCAACAGTAAAACCCACCACCCACACAACCAACCCCCCAAATAAAATCCTATCTAAAAAAACCTAAGCTCCCCATTGCCCTGAAAAGGGCATTTGGATGGACATTGTCCTTAAAAGGGCATTTAGCTCTTTTTCTGCCCAAACCCTAATCTAAAAATTAAACCCACCCAATAAACCCTTAAAAAAACCTAACATTAATCCCGGAAGATCCACTTACAGTTTTTGAAGACCGGACATCCATCCTCAATGAAGCGGCAGAAGTCCTCAGCGAAGCCGGCAGAAGTCTTCATCCAAGCGGGCCGAAGTCTTCATCCAAGCCGGCAGAAGTCTTCATCCAGACGGCATCTTCTATCTTTAGTGTTTTTTTTTTTTTGTAATTTAGTTAATTGTATTTAATTAATGTAATTTATTTAAATGTAGTGTAAGGTTAGGTGTTAGTGTAAGACAGGTTAGGTTTTATTTTACAGGTAAGTTTGTATTTATTTTAGCTGGCTAGCTAGTAAATAGTTAATAACTATTTAATAACTAGTCTACCTAGTTAAAATAAATACAAACTTGCCTATGAAATAAAAATAAAACCTAAGATAGCTACAATGTAACTATTAGTTATATTGTAGCTAGCTTAGGGTTTATTTTATAGGTAAGTAATTATTTTTAAATAGGAATTATTTAGTTAATGATAGGAATTTTTAATTAGATTTATGTTAATTATATTAAAGTTAGGGATGTTAGGGTTAGACTTAGGGTTAGGTTTAGGGGTTAATAACTTTAGTATAGTAGCGGCGACGTTGGGGGCGGAAGATTAGGGGTTAATAAGTGTGGGTAGGTAGCAACGACATTGGGGTCAGCATATTAGGGGTTAATAAGTGTAGGTGGGTGGCGGCGACATTGGGGGCGGCAGATTAGGGGTTAATAAGTATAATGTAGGTGGCGGCGGTGTCGGGGGCAGCAGATTAGGGGTTAATAAGTGTAATGTAGGTGGCGGCGATGTCGGGGGCGGCAGATTAGGGGTGTTTAGACTCGGGGTTTATGTTAGGCTGTTAGGTGTAAACATAACTTTTCTTTCCCCATAGGAATCAATGGGGCTGCTTTATGGAGCTTTACTCTCCTTTATTGAAGGTGTTAAGCTTTTTTTTAGCCGGCTCTCCACATTGATGTCTATGGGGAAATCGTGCACGAGCACGTAAAACCAGCTCAAAGCAGCGCTGGTATTTGAGTGCGGTACGGAGCTCAATGGAGCTCAACTCTGCAATATTGCCTGCTAACGCCGGGTTTATGAAAACCTGTAATAGAAGCGCTATAGGGAGGTGAGCGGTGGAAATAACTTGCAAGTTAGTACCGAGCCGCTCTTACCGCAAAACTCGTAATCTAGCCGATTATTAATAATAATAATAATAATAATAATAACAATAACAATAATAATACATGCACAATTATATAAAAATAAGTTGTAAAAAAAAAAAGATTAAATCTCCTCCAGTATTCAGTTATACTAAATGTATTAAATAGGAAAATTACAATTACTAGAATAATGCTCTTATTGAATTATGGATTTCTAAAACAAAAAAGTAAAATCAGGTGCTAATGTAAACAACCTTTTGTAATCTTACTCTGTCAGGTGTGTTAATAAAGAAACCACTACTTGCCTACTTGCAGTCATATTGAAATTCAGAGGTTGCTGACAGTTTTAAACAACCAGAGACATTTATCAATAAGAGTAAGACTCACACCTCTTAGTATGACCCCTCCAAATTAAGGACGTTAAAATTCCATAAAAACCCTCACAATTCATATTATTTAAATGTGTATTTATAGTTGCAACTTAAAGTTGTATTTCCTACAGCTCATAATGTAATGAAAACTATTTAGTAATCAAGTGTACCAGTCTAATCAAGTGTACCAGGGTACCAGTGTAATCAAATGTACCATGGTACCAGTGTAACCAAGTGTACCCGTGTACCAGTGTAATCAAGTGTACCCGTGTACCAGTGTAATCAAGTGTACCAGTTTTCTTTACTTTTTTTTAACCTCAGTATATTAGGCCCTAAGCTTGTTCTTTACGTAAAGGGACATTAAACTTTGAGATGGTAATATAAAATGATAAATTGTATATGTGAATAAAACTTTGCAATTTACTTTAATTTTTTATTTTTGCTCCCTTTTCATTTCCTGTTAGACATGGATGTTCAGAAAACTGTTATATTCCACACAGCCATTGGCTGCACCTATTTATAACTGTCTCTAAATGACCAAAGCAGAGAAGGTAACATAAGTTACAACATGGCAGCTCCCATTGTCTTATAGACACTAAAACTTTATACTTATTTTGTCACTATTTAAACAGCTAATGAAACTGTAAAAAATACATCTACGTGTTATTCTCAGACTAATCTTTTATTTGATATTTTAAAGGGACAGTCTAGTCAAAATTAAACTTTTATTATTCAGATAGGACATATAATTTTAATCAACTTTCCAATTTACTTTTATCATCAAATTTGCTTTTTTCTCTTAATATTCTTAGTTGAAACTAAACCTAGGCAGACTCATATGCTAATGTACAAGCCTTTGAGGGCTGCCTCTTATCACATGCTTTTTAAATTTCTTTTCAACACAAAGAGACTGAAAGTATACATGATACATATAGATAACACGGTGTTCAGGCACAGAGGGTTATTTAAGATTTAGCACAACACAATGCTAAATGCAAGTCAATAGATAATAAACAGTCACAGTCATGTGATCAGGGGGCTGGAAGAAGGTTCTTAGATACAAGGTAATCACAGAGGTAAAAAGTATATTAATATAACTGTGTTGGTTATGCAAAACTATGGAATGGGTAATAAAAGGATTATCTATATTTCTTTCATGTAATTGGCAAGAGTCCATGAGCTAGTGACATATGGGATATACAATCCTACCAGGAGGGGCAAAGTTTCCCAAACCTCAAAATGCCTATAAATACACCCCTCACCACACCCACAATTCAGTTTTACAAACTTTGCCTCCTATGGAGGTGGTGAAGTAAGTTTGTGCTAAGATTTCTACGTTGATATGCGCTTCTCAGCATTGTTGAAGCCCGATTCCTCTCAGAGTGCAGCGAATGTCAGAGGGACGTGAAGGGAGTATCACCTATTGAATACTATGATTTCCCTAACGGGGGTCTTTTTCATGGGTTCTCTGTTATCAGTCGTAGAGATTCATCTCCTACCTCCCTTTTCAGATCGACGATATACTCTCAAATTTACCATTACCTCTACTAAAGAACTGTTTTAGTACTGGTTTGGCTATCTGCTATATGTGGATGGGTGTCTTTTGGTAAGTATGTTTTTATTACTTAAGACACTCTCAGCTATGGTTTGGCACTTTATGCAAATTATATAAAGTTCTAAATATATGTATTGTACTTATATTTGCCATGAGTCAGGTTCATGTATTTCCTTCTGCAGACTGTCAGTTTCATATTTGGGAATATAAACACTTTAAGAAATTTATTTCTTACCTGGGGTTTAGTCTTTTTCAATTTTGACTACTTTTTCATTTGCGGGTATTAGGCCCGCGGGTGCGTCAAATGTTAGACTTTATTGCGTCATTTTTGGCGCAAACTTTTTTGGCGCTGGAAATTACGTTTTTGACGCAACTTTGTCATTTCCGGCATCATACGTGACGTCGAGACCTTTCACACGGCGGCGGCATTAGTGACGCAAGTGTGTCATTTCCGGTCATTTTTGGCGCCAAAAAAGTTTACGTTACGTTGTGCGTCATACTTGGCGCCAATTTTTTTTCATTATTTCAATACCCCATTCATGTTTGCCTCCTGCTTTCTTCTTTATCAAGAGGCCTATGCTTTTGCATTTTTTCCCATTCCTGAAACTGTCATTTAAGGAAATAGATAATTTTGCTTTATATGTTGTTTTTTCTTTTACATTGAGCAAGATATCCCAATCCGATCCTGTCTCTGAAGTTTCTGCTGGAACATTGCTGCCTGACATCGGTTCTACCAAAGCTAAGTGCATTTGTTGCAAAATTGTAGAAATTATTCCACCGAATGTCATTTGTAATAGTTGTCATGATAAACTTTTACATGCAGACAGTGTTTCTATCAGTAATAGTACATTGCCAGTTGCAGTTCCTTCAACTTCTAATGTGCATGATATACCTGTAAATTTTAAAGAATTTGTTTCTGAATCTATTATGAAGGCTTTGTCTGCATTTCCACCTTCTAATAAACGTAAAAGGTCTTTTAAAACTTCTCATTTAGCTGATGAAATTTCAAATGACCAACAACTTAATAATTTATCCTCTTCTGATGAGGATATATCTGAAACAGAAGATCCTTCCTCAGATATTGACACTGACAAATCTACTTATTTATTTAAAATAGAGTATATGCGTTCTTTATTAAAAGAAGTGTTAATTACTTTGGATATTGAGGTAACCAGTCCTATTGACGTTCAGTCTAATAAACGTTTAAATGCTGTTTTTAAACCTCCTGTGGTTTCCCCAGGTGTTTTTCCCATTCCTGAGGCTATTTCTGATATGATTTCTAGGGAATGGAATAAGCCAGGTACTTCCTTTGTTCCTTCTTCAAGGTTTAAGAGATTGTATCCTTTACCAGCAAAATCTATAGAGTTTTGGGAAAAGATCCCCAAAGTTGATGGGGCTTTTTCTACTCTTGCTAAACGTACCACTATTCCTATGGAATATAGCACTTCATTTAAGGATCCTTTAGATAGGAAGCTTGAATCTTATCTAAGGAAGGCCTATTTATATTCAGGTCATCTTCTCAGACCTGCTATTTCTTTGGGTGATGTTGCGGCTGCATCAACTTTCTGGTTGGAAAATTTAGCGCAACATGAATTGGATTCTGACATATCTAGCATTGTTCGCTTACTGCAACATGCTAATCATTTCATTTGTGATGCCATTTTTGATATTATCAAAATTGATGTTAGATCCATGTCTTTAGCTGTATTAGCTAGAAGAGCTTTGTGGCTTAAATCTTGGAATGCTGATATGACATCTAAATCTAGATTACTATCTCTTTCTTTCCAAGGTAATAATTTATTTGGTTCTCAGTTGGATTCTATTATTTCAACTATCACTGGAGGAAAAGGAGTTTTTTTGCCTCAGGATAAAAAACCTAAGGGTAAATCTAAGGCTTCTAACCGTTTTCGTTCCTTTCGTCAGAATAAGGAACAAAAACTCAATCCTCCTCCCAAGGAATCTGCTTCCAGTTGGAAGCCTTCCTCAAATTGGAATAAATCCAAGCCATTTAGGAAACCAAAGTCTGCCCCTAAGTCTGCATGAAGGTGCGGCCCTCATTCCAGATCAGCTGGTAGGGGGCAGATTAAGGTTTTTCAAGGATTTTTTGATAAAATCTGTCCAAAATCATTGGATTCAGAGCATTGTCTCTCAAGGGTATCGAATAGGATTCAAAGTAAGACCTCCTGTGAGAATATTTTTTCTCTCACACATTCCTGTAAATCCAGTAAAAGCTCAGGCTTTTCTGAAGTGTGTTTCAGACCTGGAGTCTTCAGGGGTAATCATGCCAGTTCCTCTTCAGGAACAAGGTTTGGGGTTTTATTCAAACCTATTCATTGTACCAAAGAAAGAAAATTTGTTCAGACCAGTTCTGGATCTGAAAATTTTGAATCATTATGTAAGAGTACCAACTTTCAAGATGGTGACTATAAGGACTATTCTGCCTTTTGTTCAGCAAGGACATTATATGTCCACAATAGACTTGCAGGATGCATACCTTCATATTCCGATTCATCCAGAACACTATCAGTTTCTGAGATTCTCTTTTCTAGACAAGCATTACCAATTTGTTGCTCTTCCATTTGGCCTAGCAACAGCTCCAATAATCTTTTCAAAGGTTCTGGGTGCCCTACTATCTGTAATCAGAGAACAGGGTATTGCAGTGTTTCCTTATTTGGACGATATCTTGGTACTAGCTCAGTCTTTACATACTGCAGAATCTCACACAAATCAACTAGTGTTGTTTCTTCGGAAACATGGTTGGAGGATCAATTTACCAAAAAGTTTCTTGATTCCTCAGACAAGGGTCACCTTTTTAGGTTTCCAGATAGATTCAGTGTCCATGACTCTGTCTCTAACAGACAAGAGACGTTTAAAATTGGTTGCAGCCTGCCGGCGCCTTCAGTCTCAGTCATTCCCTTCAGTGGTTATGTGCATGGAAGTTTTAGGTCTCATGACTGCAGCATCGGACGCAATCCCCTTTGCTCGTTTTCACATGAGACCTCTACAGCTCTGTATGCTGAATCAATGGTGCAGGGATTATACAAAGATATCAAAATTAATATCCTTGAATCCCAATGTACGACACTCTCTGACATGGTGGATAGATCACCATCGTTTGGTTCAAGGGGCTTCTTTTGTTCGCCCAACCTGAACTGTGATCACAACAGAAGCGAGTCTTTCAGGTTGGGGAGCCGTTTGGGGGTCTCTGACAGCACAAGGGGTTTGGAAATCTCAAGAGGCGAGATTACCAATAAATATTTTAGAATATTTTGAGAATATTCTCAGGGCTCTTCAGTTCTGGCCTCTACTAAAGAGAGAACCGTTCATTTGTTTTCAGACAGACAATATCACAACTGTGGCTTATGTCAATCATCAGGGTGGGACTCACAGTCCCCAAGCTATGAAAGAAGTATCTCGGATACTTGCTTGGGCGGAATCCAGCTCCTGTCTAATCTCTGCGGTGCATATCCCAGGTGTAGACAATTGGGAGGCGGATTATCTCAGCCGCCAGACTTTACATCCAGGGGAGTGGTCTCTCCATCCAGATGTATTTTTTCAGATTGTTCAGATGTGGGGGCTTCCAGAGATAGATCTCATGGCCTCTCATCTAAACAAGAAACTTCCCAGATACCTGTCCAGGTCCAGGGATGTTCAGGTGGAAGCAGTGGATGCGCTGACACTTCCTTGGTGTTATCAACCTGCTTACATCTTCCCGCCTCTAGTTCTTCTTCCAAGAGTGATTTCCAAAATCATCATGGAACAGTCTTTTGTGTTGCTGGTGGCTCCAGCATGGCCACACAGGTTTTGGTATGCGGATCTGGTTCGGATGTCCAGTTGCCCGCCTTGGCCACTTCCGTTACGGCCGGACCTACTATCTCAAGGTCCGTTTTTCCATCAGGATCTCAAATCATTAAATTTGAAGGTATGGAAATTGAACGCTTAGTTCTAAGTCATAGAGGTTTCTCTGATTCAGTGATTAATACTATGTTATAAGCTGTCTCTAGGAAGATTTATTATAGAGTTTGGAAGGCTTACATTTCATGGTGTTCTTCTCATAAATTCTCCTGGTATTCTTTTAAAATTCCTAGAATTTTGCAGTTTCTTCAGGATGGTCTGGATAAGGGTTTGTCTGCAAGTTCCTTGAAAGGACAAATCTCCGCTCTTTCTGTTTTATTTCACAGAAAATTTGCTATACTTCCTGATATACACTGTTTTGTACAGGCTTTAGTTCGTATTAAGCCTGTCATTAAGTCAATTTCTCCTCCTTGGAGTCTTAATTTGGTTCTGAGGGCTTTACAGGCTCCTCCATTTGAACCTATGCATTCTATGGACATTAAATTACTTTCCTGGAAAGTGTTGTTCCTTTTGGCTATCTCTTCTGCTAGAAGAGTTTCTGAGCTATCTGCTCTTTCTTGTGAGTCTCCTTTTCTGATTTTTCATCAGGATAAGGCAGTTTTGCAGACTTCTTTTCAATTTTTACCTAAGGTTGTGAATTCTAACAACATTAGTAGAGAAATTGTTGTCCCTTCTTTATGTCCTAATCCTAAGAATTCTTTGGAGAGATCCTTACATTATTTGGATGTTGTAAGAGCTTTGAAATATTATGTGGAAGCTACTAAAAATTTCAGGAAGACTTCTAGTCTATTTGTTTTATTTTCTGGTCCTAGGAAAGGTCAGAAAGCTTCTGCTGTTTCCTTGACTTCTTGGTTGAAACTTTTGATTCATCAAGCTTATTTGGAGTCGGGTCAAACCCTGCCTCAGAGAATTACAGCTCATTCTACTAGATCAGTCTCTACTTCATGGGCTTTTAAGAATGAAGCTTCAGTCGATCAGATTTGCAAAGCAGCCACTTGGTCCTCTTTGCATACATTTACTAAATTCTACCATTTTGATGTATTTGCTTCTTCGGAAGCAGTTTTTGGTAGAAAAGTTCTTCAGGCAGCTGTTTCAGTTTGATTCTTCTGCTTTTTGATTTAAGTTTTTTTCTTTCAAAAGTGAAAATAAACTTATTTTTGGGTTGTGGATTATTTTTTCAGCGGAATATGGCTGTTTTTGTTTTAGTCCCTCCCTCTCTAGTGACTCTTGAGTGGAAGACTCCACATCTTGGGTATTGATATCCCATATGTCACTAGCTCATGGACTCTTGCCAATTACATGAAAGAAAACATAATTTATGTAAGAACTTACCTGATAAATTCATTTCTTTCATATTGGCAAGAGTCCATGAGGCCCACCCTTTTTTATGGTGGTTATGATTTTTTGTATAAAGCACAATTATTTCCAAATTTCCTTTGTTGATGCTTTCTACTCCTTTCTTTATCACCCCACTGCTTGGCTATTCGTTAAACTGGATTGTGGGTGTGGTGAGGGGTGTATTTATAGGCATTTTGAGGTTTGGGAAACTTTGCCCCTCCTGGTAGGATTGTATATCCCATATGTCACTAGCTCATGGACTCTTGCCAATATGAAAGAAATTAATTTATCAGGTAAGTTCTTACATAAATTATGTTTTTAAAACAATAAAAATTCTCGTGTAGACTGTCCCTTTAACGTCCTTTTAAAGGACCAGTAAATTCATTAGATGTATGTAATTAATACACACAAACAAAAAATGTAAAAAATGTGCAATAAAATCACAGAAATATATAAAATGTGGTAAAAAATGTGAATAAGCAAAGGATATGTCCATTTAAATAATGGTGAAGATAAGTGCGATCCGATGATCTAAAAGATTCCTCAATAGAAAAAGAAATACAGAATAGTGTAACACTGTATTTAATTGATGAATTAAAATTCTAATCGATGATTTCCTACTCACATAAGATGGAGCTATAATAAGCTCTTTCACTGCGCACACGCTTTTATACTGGCAGGTAAACAGTATCCCATAGATTGACCGATAAAAATTATTAAAACACATGATAAAACTTCCCATGCACAAGGTGAGATATAGTAAGTCAGGGTTCGAAATCGGAACAGTTAATATTTACTGTGAGAGGTTATCCTTCACTACGGATGGAAACGGATTATGTGCAGCGTTTATACCACACCAAAAATACGCTGTAGATGATTACTCCGCACGTGATATGTCCTTAAGTGCCAAGTAACGTCAGAGGCGGAGCGTTACCTTGTTGGATAGCTAGAGCAGATTTTTGGTGTAGTACAAACTCTGCCCATAATCCGTTTTTATCCATAGTGAAGGATAACCTCTCACAGTAAATATTAACTGTTTTAATAAATTTTATAATTTCAACATAACCTTTTTACCTGCCAGTATAAAAGCGGGTGTGCGCAGTGAAAGACCTTATTATAGCTCCATCTTACGTGAGTAGGAAATCATTGATTAGAATTTGAATTCATCAATTATATACAGTGTTACACTATTCTGTATTTCTTTTTCCACTGAAGAATCTCTTAGATCATCAGATCGCACTTATCTTCACCATTATTTAAATGGACATATCCTTTGCTTAATCACATTTTTTTAACCACAAATACAGTAGATTTTCATAATCAACAAATGCAATAGCACTTCGTCTGAACTTCAAATGAGAAGTAGATTTTTTTCTGACAAATTTCAAAGTTATGTCTATTTCCATTCCCATTGCATCATGGGACAGCTATCAGCCAATCACAAATGCATATACGTATATTCTGTGAATTCTTGCACATGCTTAGTAGGAGCTGGTGACTCAAAAAGTGTAAATATAAAAAGACTGCACATTTTGTTAATGGAATTAAATTGAAAGTTGTTTAAAATTGCATGCTGTATCTGAATCATGAAAGTTTAATTTTTTACTTGAGTGTTCCCTTAAGGGACATTAACACCTCTTACATGTATGTGAAAATTGTGGTTTAGGTCATTTGCAGAACATTAAAGAAAACCTAGGCTACAGAATTAGCTTTTTGAACTCAAAAGCAAGAGGTGCCGATTCCAAATATGTTTATATTATCTTTACTCCAATTTCTAATCGTATAATATAAAAGGCCAAGTGTGTTTGTCCGAAGCTGTCATGCGCAGTAGAGACAGCACAAGGACAAACACACCTTACCTGACATGCTGTGCTGTTTGCTGCGAAAGTGGGCGTGGCCGGACGGGAGTGTGAGCGTGGTTGTGCGGGACCGGGCATGGTTGGGGCGTGGTCGGACGTGATGGGGGCATGGCCGGAGCGTGAGAGAGAGGGGAGAGAAATAGAAAGAGAGGGGGAGAGCAGAAGAGAGGGGAAAGTGTAGAAGAGGGGGGGGGGGAGAGAGAGCAAAATAGAGGGGAAAGAGCAAAAGAGAGGGGAAAAAGCAAAATAGAGGGAATAGAGAGAAGAAGAGAGAGGGAGAGAGAGCAATAGAGAGGGGGGAGAGAGATAAAGAGAGAGGGGAGAGAGAGCAAAAGAGAGGGGGGAGAGAGAGCAATAGAGAGGGGGAGAGAGATAGCAAAAGAGAGGGATGGAGAGAGAGAGAGCAAAATAAAAGGGAGAGAGACAGAGCAAAAGAGAGGGGGGAGAGACAGAGCTAAAGAGAGGGGGGAGAGAGAGAGCACAAAAGAGAGGGGGAGAGAGAGCACGCAAAAGAGGGGGGAGAACGCAAAAGAGAGGGGGAGAGAGAGCGCAAAAGAGAGGGGGGGAGAGAGAGCGTGCAAAAGAGAGGGGGAAAGAGAGCGTGCAAAAGAGAGGGGGAAAGAGAGCGTGCAAAAGAGGGGGGGAGAGAGAGAGAGCGCAAAAGAGAGAGAGAACGCAAAAGAGAGGGGGAGAGAGAGCGTAGAAGAGAGGGGGAAGAGAGAGCACAAAAGAGAGGGGGAGAGAGAGCAAAAGGGAGGGGGAGAGAGGGAGCAAGAGAGAGGAGGGAGAGAGAGAGCAAAAGAGAGGTGGAGCGAGAGAGAGCGCAAAAGAGAGGGGGAGAGAGCACAAAAGAGAGGGGGAGAGAGAGCAAAAAAGAGGGGGGAGAGAGAGAGCAAAAGAGAGGTGGAGCAAGAGAGAGCGCAAAAGAGAGGGGGAGAGAGCACAAAAGAGAGGGGGAGAGAGAGAGCGTAAAAGAGAGGGGGGAGAGAGAGCGCAAAAGAGAGGGGGGAGAGAGAGCGCAAAAGAGAGGGGGGAGAGAGCAAAAGAGAGGTGGAGCGAGAGAGAGCGCAAAAGAGAGGGGGAGAGAGCGCAAAAGAGGGGGAGAGAGCACAAAAGGGAGGGGGAAAGAGAGCAAAAGAGAGGGGGGAGAGAGAGAGCAAAAAAAAAGGAGAGAGACAGAGCAAAAGAGAGGGGGGAGAGAGAGAGCGCAAAAGAGAGGGGGGAGAGAGAGATAGCACAAAAGAGAGAGGGGAGAGAGAGCGCAAAAGAGAGAGGGGAGAGAGAGCGCAAAAGAGAGGGGGAGAGAGAGCGCGCAAAAGAGGGGGGGAGAGAGTGAGAGCGCAAAAGAGAGAGAGAACGCAAAAGAGAGGGGGGAGAGAGAGCGTAGAAGAGAGGGGGGAGAGAGAGCGCAAAAGAGAGGGGGAGAGAGGGAGCAAAAGAGAGGGGGGAGAGAGAGCGTAGAAGAGAGGGGGGAGAGAGAGCACAAAAGAGAGGGGGAGAGAGGGAGCAAAAGAGAGGGGGGAGAGAGAGAGCAAAAGAGAGGTGGAGCGAGAGAGAGCGCAAAAGAGAGGGGGAGAGAGCGCAAAAGAGGGGGAGAGAGCACAAAAGAGAGGGGGAAAGAGAGCAAAAGAGAGGGGGGAGAGAGAGAGCAAAAAAAAAGGAGAGAGACAGAGCAAAAGAGAGGGGGAGAGAGAGAGAGCGCAAAAGAGAGGGGGGAGAGAGAGATAGCACAAAAGAGAGAGGGGAGAGAGAGCACAAAAGAGAGGGGGAGAGAGAGCGTGCAAAAGAGGGGGGGGAAAGAGAGAGCGCAAAAGAGAGAGAGAACGCAAAAGAGAGGGGGGAGAGAGAGCGTAGAAGAGAGGGGGAAGAGAGAGCACAAAAGAGAGGGGGAGAGAGAGCAAAAGGGAGGGGGAGAGAGGGAGCAAGAGAGAGGAGGGAGAGAGAGAGCAAAAGAGAGGTGGAGCGAGAGAGAGCGCAAAAGAGAGGGGGAGAGAGCACAAAAGAGAGGGGGAGAGAGAGCAAAAAAGAGGGGGGAGAGAGAAAGCAAAAGAGAGGTGGAGCGAGAGAGCGCAAAAGAGAGGGGGAGAGAGAGCACAAAAGAGAGGGGGGATAGAAAGCAAAAGGGAGGGGGAGAGAGGGAGCAAGAGAGAGCAAAAGAGAGGTGGAGCGAGAGAGAGGGCAAAAGAGAGGGGGAGAGAGCACAAAAGAGAAGGGGAGAGAGAGAGCAAAAGAGAGGGGGGAGAGAGAGAGCAAAAAAGAGGGGGGAGAGAGAGAGCAAAAGAGAGGGGGAGAGAGCACAAAAGAGAGGGGAAGAGAGCACAAAAGAGAGGGGGAGAGAGCACAAAAGAGAGGGAGAGAGAGAGAGAGCAAGGGGTGGGACTGCTGTACTGCAAAAAATGGCCCGTGGGAACGGGCTTTAGGACTAGTGAGATTATATTTTGCCACATTTTAAATATTCTCTTGCATTATTTCTAAGCCCTTTACACTCTAACATAAATAAAATGTAATCTGTAGTATCTCTTTTTCTTTACAATTGTCTGTGAACCTGCTGCAAAACAAGTAAGTAATTGTGGGTGTTTGCTGTTAAGTGTTCTCATATAAATAGACATATTCTGTGCCTAGTGCTTGGCATGGACAACACATTTGCTTGCTGTAATATGGAAGAAGGATCAAAATTTTGAGAGCAATTAAGGGACGTCCCATGGCTTCCGAACCTTGTGTACATTTTAAGTACAAAAAGCAATGATGAAGTGATTTATTGCTCTGCTTCATGTACAGGCAATTATAATTACATTTGTCAATGGGACTGAGATGGATGTAATTACAATAGTCTAAACTGACATATTACTACACTCCATTGTCTCATTAAATGATCTATTCATCACAACTTGGCTTACAAACTGATAAAGCACCGGATCTCCTGGGAGTGACTGACTGTGTATATGACAAAGGGAAGCAGCCCCTAAATTGCCAACTGTTTAAAAGCAGTAACATATATTTTTTAATTATTATTTCCCAGGAGACGGATGTGGATATTAAAATGTAATAAATACAATTAAAACACTGGATTTGTGTATCTGTTGGGCATGGGCAATCTTCATGTCATGGACTCTTGGCTTTGTAATTTATTTATACAAATATAGCTGCATTGCTCCAGAAATATTGATTGGTTAGGAGATTAACAGACTTCTGAAGCTTTAATCTGAGCACTTACTGGATAAAAATCTCATTGTTGAAGAGTATTCAGATTTTTCAATGTCATATGGGGGTTCATATGGGGGTTCATAGTGAGTATTCAGCTACAACCAAAACTAGACATTGATCTGGTAGTTACGATAAACCCAGATATGTATATAAGGCAGATTAAGGTTAATAAGACTTTTGTGAGAGACTATTAGATTTTCACAAGGAAAGGTAACTTCCCTCTTTGTAACATATTAGCCTCTAATTTATCAGCTCTATTGTTTTGAGTCCTCTTAGGGATGTAAAACAGGGTGCACATAAAGGAAATGTACACTGTACTGGGGTGATAATACAACTTAAAAGCAGTATATAATGCAACTTACTAATGTGCACATAACAGTCTTTTCTGAGCTCATAGGGTCAACAATAAAAGCACACAGCAGATATACAGAGCTTTCTGCCCTTAGTTATACTATTAACCAGCTACTGACCACACATTTTCTTCATATCACAATTTATTAAACAGCAACTATTTCAAGCAAGGTTATGAAGAATGTTGCCACCATGTGGTTAGGAGCTGTATCTTTCAAACACCACAATAAGGGCCAGATTACAAGTGGAGCACTAACTATCGCTTGCATGCAAGCGATATTAGCGCTCCACTTTGTAATACCAGCGCACAATAATGAGTGCTGGTATTACAAGTTTATCACAATGTGAATGCGAGCATGCGTTCCCATTGCTATGAAGTATTGCTCTCATGGGAGCGCGCTTCCGTTGGCTCCTATTGGATTATAGATGGTATTAGGACCTCGTGCAGCGACGGAGGTATGTAGCGCAGTGATGGGCAGCATTTTTAAATATATATGTACATGAACATCTACATATATATTTATGTGTTAATATGTGTATATACACAAATTAACACACATATATATATGAATTAGAATCATATACAGTACATATATATTTACATTGCGGTCTATTGGAACACACAGTTCCCATTGACCACAATGTAAAGGCACTTTTCAGTGCTGTTTTTTTTTTTCTAACACCCCACTTCCACCAACTTTAAAGCTCCAAAACTGCCTAGTGCAATTTTTTCTATTTTGAGGGCATTTGGGGCACTTTTAGTAAATTAACCAGATATCTAGGGTGAGATTACATATGCAGCGTCGCCCACAAAAGCCGGCGACGCCAGTTTTTAGTTGACGTGAACAATCACATATACGGTGCCGCATATAAATGCAGCGCGTATATTTCACCCACAGTTTTTACTCCCATAAACTAACATAGAACCGGCATCACAATTCGGTATCACATATTCAGGGCAAGGACTTACGCCGCGAAAATGGAGAAATTTTACTCTATTTTCACCTTGCCACACATAGGCAGGCACAGCAAGCCTTGCGTTGAGTATATGAGCACCGTAACTCCCTGAAAGTATTAACAAACACCTAACGCATTCACAATATGTGCCTGTCAACCACAATCCCCCCACCGCAATAACTAAGAATATCTATTAACCCCTAATCCGCCAACCCTCACATCGCAAAGTACCTAATAAAGTTATTAACCCCTAATCCGCCATCCCCCACAACGCAATAAACCTAAGTAAATGAATAACCCCTAATTTGCCAACCCCCCACAATGCAATAAATCTATTAAATATATTAACCCCTAAACTGGCATCCCCCCACAACACAATAAACCTTATTAAACTATTAACCCCTAATCCACCATCCACCCACAATGCAATAAACCTAAGTAAACTAATAACCCCTGATCCACCAACCCCCCACAATGCAATGAACCTAAGTAAACTGATAACCCCTAATCTGCCAGCCCCCCACAATGCAATAAACTAATAAATGTATTAACCCCATAAACCGCCAGCCCCACAGTGCAATAAACCTAATTAAACTATTAACCCCTAATCTGCCACCCCCCACAATGCAATAAAGCTAAGTAAACTAATAACCCCTAATCCGCCAACCCCCCACAACGCAATAAACCTAATTAAATTATTAACCCCTAATCCACAATCCCCCCACAACGCAATAAATCTAAGTACAGGGGCGAAACTACAGGGGGTGCAGAGTTCGCAATTGCGACTGGGCACCCAAGGGTGGGGGTCCAGCTTAAAAAAAAAAAAAAAATTTAATTAAAAAACGTTGACCTTCCACTGCCTGCACTGATATCATGTGAGTGTGACATGATGCTTTACTAGTGTCTCTGACTACAGGGGTTAGTCTTTCTGTTTTACTCATTGGTGTTTATGTGTGTGTGTATGTGTATATGTACAGTATGTATGTGACTGTGTGTGTACTTATGCATGTATGTGTGTGTGTGTATGTTTGTGGAACCAGCAAATTACAGACCTTGTTACTACAGCATGGGGGGGTGGGGGTAAACAGTGTCACTCTACAGTATACCACTATATACAGTACGGGGGGGGGGGGGCTTGACCATGTCACAGACTACTGTGGTCACTTTATAAAGTACTGGGGCGGGTAAGGTCAGGCCAGCCATCTCACCGGCAGATTACAGACTGTGTCACTGACTCACTATATACAGTACTGGTGGGTTAAACAGTGTCACTATATACACTAATAGGGGGTCAGACCATCTCACAGACTGTAGGCACAGGGTACCTCATTTTGCAACCCCCACAACGCAATAAACCTAATAAATGTATTAACCCTTAAACCACCATCCCCCACAATGCAATAAACCTAATTAACCCCTAAACCACCACCCCCCCACAACACAAAGAACTAATCGAATCACTAAGACACCCCCTAAATTAACCCTAATTACATAAAATATAAAATTACTAAATTAAAAAACATTCTAACATTAAAAAATAAAAAAAAATAAGATTCAATTAAAATAAGTCTAATATTACCAAAAATAAAAAAGTCTAAAATTACATAAAAAAATAAACGAGAGACTTCCGGTAGGCGGGCTTGATAGGCAGACGCATCTATGCTGAGCTCCGTGTCTGGGAGCAAAAATTAGACCCAAAAACCCTAATTTTCATGCCTAGCCCCACACGTAAAGTTATTGTCGGGCTGTATAAGACTTCGCCGACCAACTTACAGGAGTGTGTGGATCGCAACAACAGATCCAGTGATCGGGAGCCCAATAAAATAAAAGTGCCGCACCTCAGAGCCACGCCATCTTGGCTCACACGCCACCTACGTGCAGAACGGAACAGCGGCCTGCTGGGTCATATCCCCTCACATCACCGATCAGGCACTAGAAACAGCTTTTAGCGGAGGGGTACTGGAGAAGTGCCGTTACATCGGAAGGTGAGGTGACTTGGCACAGTAAAGGTTCTGGCACCGAGGACGGTGAAAGGGAAGATCAGACAGTCCACAGCGCATTAGAACTAGCGCTACCTGTCTCTGGAGCCAGGTGGGTTCAGAGTGGAGGGCTGATTAGATCTAAGGGGAGAACTGGCTGGAGGAATTAAACTACCGACCCCAACCATAACATAAGGGGAGGTAGCGACACCCACGTGGCAGAGGCCTAAACGAAAGGCATTATTCAGGTGAGCCACGCTGTCCTCTTGTATCTTTCATGCAAATAGGCCAGATGGCCAAGATAAGATAAGAATCTCCCACCTACTGAAGCTTGGGCAGTGCTGATTGCTCATACAGACACAGACCTTGGCCCACAGACTTTGAGACTGTCAGAACTACACAGCTCCCTGCTGACTGGGTCACGTTCTGCTTAATTGAGGCCTATCACTCTCAGCCATTATAAAGCTCTGAACTGCACTTACATCTATATGAATGGCTGGAACCTGTGGACTACAACAGAGAAATTATAACCTACTATAATCTGCTCCACAGGCATACCACCTTTTTACAAAAAAGACTTTGAACCTGTTATTTTGACTAGAACTGTAAGCTAACACGGTCTTGGACCTGACTGGTGAATCTATCTACTGAACCTTCCATTCATCTGGCAAGTTGCTATACTGGTGGCTGATTGGAATAATAACATCACAGAAACGTACACAAAAACTGACATCTATGCCACAGCTCCCAGAACTTCAATGAAAGTAGATCAATATTTTCACAAAGTCTCATCCAAGACATCTGCAGACATGTCTCACAGGGCAAAGAATGCTGAAAACAAAAAACAACACAAATTTGCAGCAGAAATCCACACAGAAGAACCAGCTTTAATAAGCCAAGAGACCCCAACTAGATTAGACCACAATGCCTTGTTACAGGAACTGAAATCCTTCTTCCTCCCTAAAATGGACTCGCTACAGACGGGAGTAGACACCCTTACATGTGAGGTGCGCCAATTCGCTGCTAGAATAAATGCGGCTGAAACTCGCATCTCAGACGTGGAGGACAGACAACTTGCAGCTGACACAACTATTAAACAACTAGTGAAGAAAACGCAAATTCTCCAAGACCGAGTTGATGACCTAGAAAATAGGAGTCGACACAACAACCTCCGGATAGTGGGAGTCCCAGAGTCCATCAAGGGCAAGGACCTGCTAGAATTTGTGGCGCTGACCTTTCCTAAGCTTCTGGGACTACACCCTGACATCTTACCAATAGATGTGGAGAGGGCACACAGGATAGGCCCAGAAAGAGGTCTAGAACAGACACAGAACAGGCCAAGGCAGGTCATATTCAAGTGCCTAAATTTTCAAGAGAAACTTAAAATCTTAAGAGCCTACCGAGCCCGCAAAGAGACGCTTTTTGAAAATGCAAAACTCCTCCTCTTTCAGGATTACTCAATAGAAGTGACTAAACAAAGAAAAGAGTTTGCACCACTGTGCTCCATGCTGCACGAGCAGGGAAGGCAGGTAGCCTTGCTGTTTCCAGCGAAACTTAGGCTACAAACACCATACGGAACTAAATTTTTTCATTCACCACAAGCCTTAAAAAGCTTTCTAGCTACAGAACAACACCGTCCAGATTGAAGACGCTAATACAGCCTCCCCAGGCTTTCTCTGTTCTGAGGACGGATGTCCTCTTGGATAACCCCATCGGGACTTTGAATGTTTAAGCAAAACTTTGTGTTCTACAATAATGGAAAATGTGGTGGCTTAGGTGCCGCGAAGGTGGACTGGTATGGAGGGGGGTTGCTCCAACTCCCCAGGGTATTGTTGTACCACTTTATGGTGTTTTATGTTTACTGGTTATTGCTGTTTTTATGTTTAAATAGTTATAAAGGTTTTAAAAAATGTTCTTTACTAATACATCTGCTATACATTACAAACGATGTGAAGATAAAAATGAAACATATAGATAGGTTGAGACTGTTTCAATTGTTGATGTTTAGGTTAAAAAGAATGGAACTGTACTTATTAATGGTGTTTATCTACATGCCCATACTACTCCACACACACATAGGTAGACTTAGTGGGGGGAGGATGGTAATAACCCAATCCACAACTCAAATTACCAAAGGATATAACAAGCGGCACCGTGTAGGGTGGAGAGAGAAACCTCAATATTTGATAGTAAGGGGAAATCCCTTTCTCCAGAGATCGGGGATCCACAAGTATACTTGTATCGCTTACCAGCGACAGCTCAGGGCAAATAGATCATTGCTCGCACCTTGCACAAAAGATAATGTTGAATTACCATCAGGTCCAGGTGTTGGGGAGGGAGGGGGGGAGCATAGGCATAGGCACAAACATGAGTCAGAACTTGGACGAGATCTAGAGAGCGTACGCAATGGACCAAGTAATTCTCCAAAGTTAGGACTAGACATAATTCAGGACAGGCTAGGTCTGAGATAACACTGTACCGTAAAACGTATTGCATAGTGTTTGGATTGTCATGCTGCCCTGTGCTTTCTCCCGTACCACAGATCTTTAAACTCTGTTCTTGTGCTGTTTCTGCCCCTTTGTCTCTCTACCACCCCACTTCTCTTTTTTTTTTTTTTTTATACCAAATAACTCTAACTTACAAAGATGTCATTTAGAGTTACAACTTGGAATGTAGGGGGCCTCAACACACCTATCAAACGTAAAGCAATACTTAACCATCTCAAAAAACTAGGTACTGACATTGCGATGCTACAGGAGACGCACCTTACCGACATAGAACACCAAAAGTTACGCAGAGAATGGGTGAACCAGGTTGTCTTTCTATCACACACCAGGGCTAGCAGAGGGTTGGCAATATTGTTTGGGAAAAAACTTACGGTTAATATAAAAAATACATACCTAGATCATAACCTCAGATACATGGTAGTGGAAGCGACGGTGGACTCAGTAGACTATGTTTTCTGCAACATATATGCACCTAACCATAGGGATCCCAAATTTTGGGAAGACCTGATAAAACACTTAGCACCTCACTGGGGATCCAGATTGATAATTGGAGGGGACTTTAATATCTCCCCGACTCATACACTCGATAGACAATGGCTAGAGCCACTGAAAATTAGAGACCCCAAAACAAACTATAAGGCGAAATATGAAACGAGAATATTTAAAATGTTCGATACAGATATAGGCACCAGTGATATCTGGAGACTGTGCAATCCAGAAGGCAAGGAATTTACATGCTTATCAAAAGCCAAACACACACTATCTAGGATAGACATTTTTCTAATAGACAATAAACTGATCGACCGGGTGCTGGACTGCAAAATTCACGACATACTGATTTCAGACCACGCACCAGTAACACTGACGTTGAGAACTAGTGGACAATACACCAACAGAAATACACTCCGCTTCCCCACCTATTTGATGAAATCGGAATCCTTCATCAAGTTCCTGCAGCATTCATGGACAGACTATGCAACCGACAACGCTATCCACACAGACAATATTACACTTTTTTGGGAGGCAGCTAAAACAGTGTTGGCAGGTAATATTATTTCATATGCAGCTAAGGTGAAACATAGGACACAATTCAGACATAGAATCCTACAGAAACAGCTGGCACAGGCCTATCACCTTTATCTTCAGAATAATTCAACAACCACATACAAGAGTTACATAGCAGCAAAGGCCGAGCTAGATACATTCACGAATCATCAGGCTGCATCGGGCTTATTAAAAACGGCGGGCAAACTTTATAGATTCGGAAGCAGAGCAGGAAAGTTGCTGGCCACACTAACTAAGGCACAGACGGCAAAGGTTGGTATTGCCGCTCTGCGCTGGAAAGGCAGATCATATACCACCTCGCAAGACATTGTGAGATGTTTTGAACAATACTATGCACACCTGTACACGAAACAGGCCCCAGCACCTAGAGAATTGATGACTCAATTCTGGGACTCGATTAACCTTCCGAAAATTTCCTCAGACCAATTAGATAAGCTGAACGCCCCGATCACACATGAAGAACTGTCTAACACTCTGAAAAGCTTGCCCTTGGGCAAGACACCCGGCCCAGATGGCCTACCATCAGAATTTTATAGGGCTCTGCAGCCACAGCTGACTGCCACCCTCACTAAACTGTTCAATTCCCTTTTGCAAACAGAATTGCGTCCTTCTAGAGAATTCATGGCGGCGAACATTACACTCATACCCAAACCAGGCAAGGATCACTACTTGCCGGAATATTATAGACCCATCTCTCTCTTGAATGTGGACTATAAGCTGTTCACAAAATTACTGGCAAATAGACTCAAGACCATACTGCCAGATCTGATCCACCCAGACCAGACTGGCTTTATATTCAAACGAACGTCAGTGGTAAACCTCCGCAGGGTATTACAGGTGGTGGACCACTATTGGAGACAGGGGAAAGAAGGTCAGACAAAAGCCGGTCCGGAGGCCTTCCTGCTGTCCTTGGACGCAGAGAAGGCCTTCGACAGGGTGGAGTGGCCCCATCTGATGGAGTCGCTGCATAGATTTGGATTCGAGGGTCACTTTTTAGACATACTGGGCAAAATCTATGACTCGCCAGTGGCAAGGGTCCTATCTAATGGCCTATTCTCAGGGGACTTCCAGCTCCAAAGGGGCACCAGACAAGGATGTCCCCTCTCCCCACTATTGTTCAATCTAGCCCTGGAGCCTCTGGCCTCGAAACTCAGGGGAGTATTCCCCGGCATTAACATTAGGGGTGTCCCTCTCCACCTGGCACTATATGCGGACGACATGTTGTTGTTTGTAGATTCCCCAAGAACACATATCCCAGTAATACTCCAGACGATAGAGGAGTTTGGCTCCTTGTCGGGGTACAAAATAAATACCTCCAAATCAGAGGTGCTGTGGCTCAGGAAACATCAGCACACTACTCATGACTTCCCGTTTGTAGAAGCAACGGAAAGCCTTCTTTATCTGGGCATACACCTGCATAGGGACCCGGAAAAAAATGATAAATTAAACATATCCAACAAATGTGTGCAATTATCCTCCCAGCTGTCAAATTGACTCGACCTCCCCTTGGGACTATCGGGTAGATTCAATTTGATTAAGATGACGATACTACCCAAAATATTATACCCAATGCATATGCTACCATTTCTCTTGACAAATGCAGATACGCGCCTCTTATCTAGGGCGATATCACGGTTCATCTGGAAAAAAGGGAAGCCGCGGATAGCGATGGAAAAACTACAACTCCCTTATTCCGCAGGGGGACTAGCCCTTCCGAATTTAAAGCTATATAATTGGGCAGCGTTGGCTAGGATGGTAATAGACTGGCAGTTAGGTACAGCCCACTTTGGGGATGATAAACTTGAGAGGGCGATAGTAGCCCCCATCTCATTGGCATATCTGCCCTATGGGAATGGGAGAACCCTCCCCATTGAAATCCTCACTAATGTGACATACAGAGACCCACTAAAGGCCTGGCACAAAATTCATAAATATTTAAAAACTGACTCCCCCTCGCCCAGGTTTATCCCGGTTTTGGGAAACCCAGACTTACCGGCTGGAATGGATCAGGAACCCTTCCGAATATGGGAGGGAATGGGACTAAGGGTACTGGGAGAAACACTGGACTCACTGTTACACACAGTTAGATCTTTCCAGGATCTCAAAACCAGATTCCACATCCCAAATGGACATTTCTATGCCTATTTGCAGCTGAGACACTATGTGGGATCACTGCAGTCTTCCAATGAAAGGTTTTGGGAAGCCTCGCCTTTTGCAATAACACAAACCTTGTTCCGTGCGGGATCATTCTCGCTGTCCCATATTTACAAACGCCTGATACAGCAAAACGAATCTATGATCCTAACAAAATTGTTGTCAAGGCATATCTCCGCCTTTCCGGTGGAACCCACAATACAAGATGTTAAAGAAAGCCTGGAAAAAAACAGACAGGCAACACTAGCGGTGTCACAAAGGGAAACACAAGTCAGAGTTTTACATATGGATTATATCACACCACATAGACTATCTAAGTGGGACAAAGAAGTCCCAGACCACTGCATTAAATGCAGACTGCCAGCCCCATCTTTACATCATTATTTTTACACCTGCCCGAAGGTCAGGAAGTTCTGGGGGCAATGTCAATACTGGCTAAAACTCACACTTAAAATAGAAATTGAATTCACGGAGACAGAAATGTTCCTGTTTAAGTGGGACGATAAACATAAAAGGCTACATAAATTCCTCACTTTATACACAATTCTTGCCAGACAATGCATTCTTAAGAGATGGATTGTTAGACAAGCACCGACAATGGCACAATTGAAACATTTGTTACTCAAGCAACTTTTTGTGGAGCAATACGATGCTAGACTTGACACAAAAAGCAGACTGCGCCCCTTTCTTAAAAAATGGATAATATATATAGACACACTGGACTCCTCTATACAGAATCAGATATTTAAACCATTTGCACACCTAGAAACAATGCTGCAAACTAACATGGAGGAGGGGAGACATTCCACAGTGGGGATAAAACAAGATGGAGACTTCTCGGAAGTAATGCTATTTTGAGCTGACAGTAACAATATACCAACAGGACAAAGGTCCATTTACATATTGTTTTTTTTTTTTTTTTTCTATCTTCCCCCTCCCTGTGTGTGTCTTCTCTCCGCCCCCCCCCCCCTTTCCCGCCTCCCCTACGCTGAGTTTGTAACCAAGAACAGAAACACCAAAGAAACCATTGTTAAAGGTCTAGGATTACAATGTAAATAGTTGTTAGAAATTATTTGTTTGCTTTGATTATTGGAAAAGTTTACGAAGGAACAAAGCATATATCCAGCAACACATGTTAGAGAGATGGACTTTACTCTCAGAACATGCTATCCCAAACAATGTTATTGTATCCCGAAACATGATATAAGTAGTGTAAAACCAAATATGTTGTATTTTGTAAAAAGAAATGCATGAGATTATTGTAAATGCTTTGTTTCCTCTTAATAAAGAGAATTTAAAAAAAATAAAATAAACGAAATTGTCAAAAATAAAAAATGTAAACCTAATCTAATACCCCTATAAAAATAAAAAAAACCTCCAAAATAAAAAACACCCCCTAATCTAACACTAAACTACCAATAGCCCTTAAAAGGGCCTTTTGTAGGGCATTGCCCTAAAGTGATCAGCTCTTTTACCTAAAAAATACAAATGAACCCCCCAACCCACCAAACCCCCTAAAATAAAAAAAACTAAAACTAAAAAGACCTAAGCTACCCATTGCCCCTAAAGGGGCATTTGTATGGGCATTGCCGTTAAAAGGGCAATCAGCTCTTTTGCAGCCCATTCAAATAAAAAATGTTTTTATTTTGGGGAGGCTTTTTTATTTTTATAGGGGTATTAGATTAATTTTTACATTTTTTTATTTTTGATAATTTGGTTTATTTTTTTCTGTAATTTTAGACTTTTTATTTTTTGTAATTTTAGATTTATTTATTTTAATTTAATCTTAGGTTTTATTAAGTAATGTTAGGATATTTTATTTTAATTGTAACTTTTTAATTTATGTAATGGGGGTTATTTTAGGGGATGTTAGGTTAGGGGGCTTAGTGATAAGATTAGTTATTTGCGTTGTGGGGGGATAGTGGATTAGGGGTTAATAGTTTAAATAGGTAGCTTGCGTTGTGGGGGGATGGCGGATTAGGGGTTAATAGTTTATATAGGTAGATTGCGATATGGGGAAATGGTGGATTAGGGGTTAATAGTTTAAATTGGTAGATTGCGATGTGGGGTAATGGAGGTTTAGAGGTTAATACATTTTATTGTTAGTTGCGATGTCGGGGGATGGCGGTTTAGTGGTTAATACATTTATTATTAGTTGCGATGTGGGGGGGGTGGCGGATAGAGGGGTTTTGACGTGTCGGGTTTATTTTTGGGAGTTAGATTTTAATGGAAAAAAGGTCTCAAAAAACAACTCTTTCCTATTTTACACCTAGTTGAACCGGGTGTAATTTTTGTTAATGTATCGGCAGCCTCCGTGTATTAACGTTTTGCCCGGTCATTGGAAACCTGGTATTATTTAAAGATTAGCGGGTTCTGACACTTTCTATGGGACACGAAAATGTTTTCGTCAGCCGGAGTCCGGTTGCCGAAATTGAGTTATAACGGGCCGTTGGAAGCAGTCAGTGAACGATATTGCCTCCTACAGCATATTTAATAGTTTGCTAGCGCACGCAAAACAAATTATGGCTCAATGGAAAAGAGCCCCATATTGGCAACGTATAATAAATGATCCCTTGAATATTATTGCTATCTGCCTAACCACTAATTGTAATACCCCTAAATTGAAGTACCCCATGATCATAAACTAACATTAAACTAATAAACATCTAAACCGACACATACCCACCGCAAGTCGCTAACTATTAACCTCTAAACCACCACATACCCACCACATGTAGTATCCTATTAACCCTTATGCCACCACATACCCACCACTATTTTCTATCTATTAAGTCCTATGCTGCCACATATCCACCGCTAGTATCTATTAACCCCTATTCCGCCACATACCCTCCTCTAGTATCTATCTATTAACCCCTATGCCGCTACATACCACCGCAAGTATCTATCTAGTAACCTCTATACCGCCACATACCTACCGCTATTATCTATCTATTAACCCTTTTGCTGCCACATAGTTAATGGGGACTCCAGCTCCTCTTGATCTGACATTGGGCCCTCTTCATCCAGGTGCTGGGGGTATTTTTTTATCTGAATCATGAAAAAGAAAATGTGCATTTCAAGTTCCTTTTAGGTTCTGTTTATCTGCACCTCCCCCCATTCCACACTCTCATTTTATAAGACACAAAGTGGCCATCGTCTACGTAAATCACTTATGCTTGTGTTAAAGGGACATTAAACCCAAACATTTTCTTTCATGATTCAGATAGAGAACACAATTTTAAAAAAGTTTCCAATTTACATCATGTTATTCTTTGTTAAAGATACCTAGGTAGGTAGCATGCACATGCCTGAAGCACTACAGGACAGAAAATAGTGCAGCCATCTAGTGCCCCTGCTAATGTATAACATTGTTGCAAAACTGCTGCTATATAGCGCTGTAGACACGTGCACACTCTTGAACTTACATTTCTGCTTTTCCACAAAGGATAACAAGAAAACTAAGAAAATTTGATAATAGAAGTAAATTTGAAAGTTGTTTAAAATGTCATGTTCTATCTAAATCATGAAACAATTTAATCCAATATACATGTGTGTGTATATGTAGGTTTTTTACACTTATCTTGCTAGTGGTTCTTTTCAATTAAGCTAAATATGTTTAATAAGAATTATATATTTGTGTTTAATCTAATAGATTTTCTAAAATGTGTTAAGTGGACTTTCTACTGAAAAGGTCTGATAGCCTAATCCATAATGCTACATTGCAATGAATTCTATTCACATTGTAATTGATCCTATTCACAAATTGTATTAAAGTTACAAAATGTATTTATTTATTATTTTTAAAAGACTAAAAATTCTCTTACTCATTTAGTGCAATTATATGTAATCAGCATTTTTGAATATTTCATGAGAAGAAGTAACACAAACCATTTGTACTAGCTCTTATTTCAGGTTATTATAGGAAAACTTATAGAATTTCTGTCATTTTGAAAAATAAACATCTTCGTTTCTTCGAGATTAGTAAAATTAAGGTATCCGCAGTATATGCTAAGCAAGCAAAATAAATTTACATGGGACTGAGTATATATTATACAATTACATTACAGATGCTAGTAATTATTAACACACAAACAACATTTCCTGTGCTTAGCATAAGTTGTTGAATGGTAGTAGTATGCGATTTGTTAAAACAATTTCAGCCATTTTCCTTTGAATTTTGCCACGTCTGTGAAAATATAGAACAATTTATCTACAGCTTGTGCCCAGGAGCAAAACAGTAATGATCTCATGAATATTTTCATTAAAAAGTAATTTTGCCTTACACTTTTTTATGAGCTCATTAGGGACTAGTTAAATATTTAAATAAGTATATAATTACAATATGCTGATTTGTCATCATTTTGCAGTTGTTCGTTTAATCAAAAATGAATTCCTATTAACTCATTTGCTGCTCCAGTACTGTTTTTGTGCCTTAAGGCAGTGTTAGAGTGAGAAGAAAGTTATCTGTGCAACAATGGAACATTTCTTTGTTACTTATCAGATTTAGGTGTATAAACATCAAAGTTTCAGTAATGTAGACAACTTCCTATGTTATTTTATGGTTCTTAGTAAAGTAAGACAAATCAAACCTGTATTGCAAACGTGCACACACACATGCAAACTCATGTGCACACTATAAAATAGACTTGTAAACCTATAACCCTCAACTTATCCAAGAGAATACTTTATGTGTCTGAATCAAAGAGGAATGTGTCAGTATTCACATCATATATTAGAAATATTCCTTTATAAACAGGACATGTGTATGAGGGAGAACACAGAGGCATTTCCTGTATAAATCTCGTTCTGCATCTGTACAATAACACAGATACACTGCATGCAGATATTGGTACTCGTGCAAGCCAAAACAATGACATATAGCTAGAAAAGAATTGCAGTATATATTCCTTGGTTGATTAGCAGTATTTCTATAATTGTGTCACTGTCTAACTACAATATCTGTCTGTCTGTCAGTCTCTCTGTCTGTCTACACACATACATACATACATACATACTAACACACACACACACACAATAGTCTGAACTAACTACTACACTCTGCTTTATTTCAGCGTTTATGAAAAACATTTATCCTATATTATAAAAGACAAGTGTTTGTCTGAAGCCGTCATGCGCAGTACAGACAAACACTTGGCCTTAGACAGCTGATCGCACGCGCAGGGGTGAAACACAGCAGCGCGAGGACCGGGCAGCACAGCTGATCGCACGCGCAGGGGTGAAACACAGGAGCGCGAGGACCGGGCAGCACAGCTGATCGCACGCGCAGGGGTGAAACACAGGAGAGAGAGGACCGGGCAGCACAGCTGATCGCACGCGCAGGGGTGAAACACAGGAGAGAGAGGACCGGGCAGCACAGCTGATCGCACGCGCAGGGGTGAAACACAGGAGAGAGAGGACCGGGCAGCACAGCTGATCGCACGCGCAGGGGTGAAACACAGGAGAGAGAGGAGCCGGGCAGCACAGCTGATCGCACGCGCAGGGGTGAAACACAGGAGAGAGAGGACCGGGCAGCACAGCTGATCGCACGCGCAGGGGTGAAACACAGGAGAGAGAGGACCGGGCAGCACAGCTGATCGCACGCGCAGGGGGGAAACACAGGAGAGAGAGGACCGGGCAGCACAACACGGCCCGTGTGAACTGGCTTTAGGACTAGTTTTTAATATTTGGTATGGCTAACATTGGCTTATTGACTGTTTTAACTGTATCTCACATTGATTCTTCAAGTTTGTGCAGATGTTTACAATCCTCATTATTCCAGCACTCATTTAGAACACTCCAGAAAGAGTCTAGAGATCTTACAATGCGTTTTGCCTTTTACCTTTTCAAATTTTCTCAAGGTTATTCTGAGGGATTGTGGACCAGTGATAATGGAGGGAAAAATATTCAAATTAACACTCCTTGCTCTTCCTTGGACTTTAGATTTGTCTGACACAGCTTCAATATGTGTCTAGAATTGTTGGGCTGCTTAAAAATAAATCCTTTTTTAAACACAAGGATAACATTCCTCCATATAATAGAGTGGTACATCTCTTTGGTCAAAGTATAGTTGATCTTGTCAATTCACCAACTCTAGAGAAGGCAAAGCATTCCCACCCCTGAATATCTTTTGTACTATATACATTTGTATGTTTTACACACAATGGTGTTTATGCTGCTGATTCCTCACATAAACTATGTGATTGCACACAAAAAATATACATTTTATTTGTCAGTAAACAGTCACTTATAATGTGATAATTTGTATTATTTGATCCATGCTAAGTACTTTTAGTAACAAAAGTGTGTTTTAGAGACTATTACACTCCCATGAAGGTCATAATTTGCCAGCCATCTTTTGACTATGCTTTAGATGACTAGAATAGGACATTCCTGTTTCAGTTGGGCTTGAACTGTGGACGCAGATGCTGTTCTATTCCATAATGATGTTAGCTTGATATATTGGTTTTATGGGGGTGTAGTCTCTTTTGGTCTGCCTGGTCTTGCTTTGGATGAAAATGATTTGTTTCAGAAAATCCCTTCAGTGTGCGTTGCAATTTGACAATGAGAATTTTTCAGCGCTCAGAAGAAAAAGTGGTCCTTGATGTGCTTCACAAAGCTGCTTTGCACATCATTACAAAAGGTATTTTAACTTCACAGGGCCTAACAGGAACACTTTTCATAAATACTTGTAGAAGCAATAGCAGGACCACATTAATATAATTCATATAATTTGTTAATCTTTAAAAGACAAATACAATTCACATATGTGCTAGGATCTTACCTTTAGAATACATTTTTTTTTTTTTAAATGTATCCGCATATGAAGTGGGAAGATAATTTATTTAATATCAATGACAAAATGGGGGTGGGGTGTTAGACATTCTGTGGACAGGGGTGTGTTTTGGGTAGAGTCTGGGTGGTCCCTAGTTTCACTAAGGACACCTGGAAGTGGTTATTCTTTATTTAAATGTAAACTTTGATAGCATTTTTTTATTATTCCATTTCACTTTTTTTTGCTATCTAATGATCAACAGTTTACAAAATACAGTGAAAGAAGATTGTTAAAAAACGTTTAGGGCTCCATGTACTAATGGCCGTGCAGAAAAGGTTCTCAACTTGAGAACCAGTTTGCACAGCTGTACGTCCTCTGCCGTATGTACCATTACACACTCACTTGAGTGTGTAATGCTGCCCCCTTTTCTCACACAACCAATTTTGTGAGAGAAGGGCCTGCCAATCACCCGAGTGAGCATGTTCTTGGAAGCAGCCCCGCAAGGGCCCGAAAGCAGCTTATGCTGCTTTGTCCATGAAGCCCTAAATGTTTTTGTTACTCAAACTAGTAAATTATGCTCTCCCTAAGTGTGATGCGGTAATCCAGACGTGGACCCGTTGCTCAGTGTGCCTAGAGGGATATGGCTGCACCTCACTGACGAGGCCCACAATAGGCCGAAACGTACGTCTGGGGTTTTGCTATTTCTCTTGTTCAGAGAGGGATTGCCTGGTATTTCGGGGCTGGACTGCACTGTTAAGTCAGGATCAGACTGATATGCTACAGGAAAGTTCTTCTCTGTGAAAGGCACATATTGAGCAAAAAGAGGCTGCTTCTAGGGTGGTAACTAGCCATAGAACAAGCTATTATGCTATTGTTCGTTCCCAGGTTGAGCGCTTCTCTCTTTTTATTTATGCAAATTATGACACTTAGGGAAGTCTCCCTAAGTGTGATGCGGTAATCCAGACGTGGACCCGTTGCTCAGTGTGCCTAGAGGGATATGGCTGCACCTCACTGACGAGGCCCACAATAGGCCGAAACGTACGTCTGGGGTTTTGCTATTTCTCTTGTTCAGAGAGGGATTGCCTGGTATTTCGGGGCTGGACTGCACTGTTAAGTCAGGATCAGACTGATATGCTACAGGAAAGTTCTTCTCTGTGAAAGGCACATATTGAGCAAAAAGAGGCTGCTTCTAGGGTGGTAACTAGCCATAGAACAAGCTATTATGCTATTGTTCGTTCCCAGGTTGAGCGCTTCTCTCTTTTTATTTATGCAAATTATGACACTTAGGGAAGTCTCCCTAAGTGTGATGCGGTAATCCAGACGTGGACCCGTTGCTCAGTGTGCCTAGAGGGATATGGCTGCACCTCACTGACGAGGCCCACAATAGGCCGAAACGTACGTCTGGGGTTTTGCTATTTCTCTTGTTCAGAGAGGGATTGCCTGGTATTTCGGGGCTGGACTGCACTGTTAAGTCAGGATCAGACTGATATGCTACAGGAAAGTTCTTCTCTGTGAAAGGCACATATTGAGCAAAAAGAGGCTGCTTCTAGGGTGGTAACTAGCCATAGAACAAGCTATTATGCTATTGTTCGTTCCCAGGTTGAGCGCTTCTCTCTTTTTATTTATGCAAATTATGACACTTAGGGAAGTCTCCCTAAGTGTGATGCGGTAATCCAGACGTGGACCCGTTGCTCAGTGTGCCTAGAGGGATATGGCTGCACCTCACTGACGAGGCCCACAATAGGCCGAAACGTACGTCTGGGGTTTTGCTATTTCTCTTGTTCAGAGAGGGATTGCCTGGTATTTCGGGGCTGGACTGCACTGTTAAGTCAGGATCAGACTGATATGCTACAGGAAAGTTCTTCTCTGTGAAAGGCACATATTGAGCAAAAAGAGGCTGCTTCTAGGGTGGTAACTAGCCATAGAACAAGCTATTATGCTATTGTTCGTTCCCAGGTTGAGCGCTTCTCTCTTTTTATTTATGCAAATTATGACACTTAGGGAAGTCTCCCTAAGTGTGATGCGGTAATCCAGACGTGGACCCGTTGCTCAGTGTGCCTAGAGGGATATGGCTGCACCTCACTGACGAGGCCCACAATAGGCCGAAACGTACGTCTGGGGTTTTGCTATTTCTCTTGTTCAGAGAGGGATTGCCTGGTATTTCGGGGCTGGACTGCACTGTTAAGTCAGGATCAGACTGATATGCTACAGGGAAGTTCTTCTCTGTGAAAGGCACATATTGAGCAAAAAGAGGCTGCTTCTAGGGTGGTAACTAGCCATAGAACAAGCTATTATGCTATTGTTCGTTCCCAGGTTGAGCGCTTCTCTCTTTTTATTTAAGTAAATTATGCTTGTCAGTTTGTAGGTATGATTAAATAACAAACGGGGAGACTAGTGAACTGCTCTACATTAAAACCACTGTTTTTTATGTAATTGCCATTTTAAATTAATTATGGAATATCTAGGGATTCTTCTTTACTGTGAGATATCAGATTGGTAAGAACACCACTACAGTAATCAATGTAAATGAGGAGAACTGATCTCTAACAGGAAACTCATATTTGTATGCTGGTATCTTTGCTTACAAGCCTCCATTAAAAAGTCTTTTTTTTTGTCACTTAAAGGAACAGGAAACCCCAATATTTTCTATCATAATTTGGATAGAAGATACAATTTTAAGCAAGTAATTTTAAGACACTTTTAAATTGTTCACTACTAAACTATAGGCTAGATTACAAGTTTCGCACTACTTTGGCGGGTTATCATACGTATTACAAGTTGAAAGTAAATAGTTTCCACGTGGGTAAAACCCAGTGCCGACTAACTTCAGGACTTCGTATATCGCGACTGTGTTAACAGGTATTTATTAATATTTTATATGCAAATGATCTTTACATAGAAGAAAATATGTATTTTATTTTTAAATATATATATGATTTATATATATATATATAAATCATATATGATTTATATATATATATATATACATACACACAGGCATATAAACAGATATAGAAATAAATATTTAGTCATTCAAAGCACATTTTCTTCTAAGTGAAGAATATTGGAATGTCAAATATTCATAATAAAAATACAGTATAAAACTTTAAAAAAAAATAATATATATATATATAGATACATATACTTTATAGCCCTTTCAAGTCAAATACATTGCCATATACCATATCCCTTTTAACCCTTATAAATCATTTTTATTAATATTTATATAAAATATTTTTTATCAGAATGTGTATATATGAGTGTATTAGATTAGTTTAATGTATTTATGTGGTGTTTGGTGAACATTTGTTTATCCCTTACACTTTAAAGGGACTGTAAACTTAAAAAAATAATGATATATAATTCTGCACATAGTGAAGAATTATATAACATTATTTTAGCGGCAGCTTTCAAAATCAAAAGCTTTCAGAGATGTCTGCTATCAAAGTGTACTTACCTGGTTTTCTCTTCAGGCTTTTCTGATCGGATCTTGGTTTTCAAAAGCGATTTGCGGGGCGCCCTGTCTAATCACAGCACGCCGATTGCGCCATTGAATTGAATGTAGCTCGCTCCCGCTCTGGTCTGGTAGAAGGAGAGAATTACATTCAGTTTAATGGCGCGATATGGTGAGCACAAATATTGTTTGCGCT
Organism: Bombina bombina; assembly: GCF_027579735.1. NCBI lineage: Eukaryota > Metazoa > Chordata > Amphibia > Anura > Bombinatoridae > Bombina > Bombina bombina. Next base: position 481,339,253 of record NC_069502.1, on the reverse strand, counting down.
CAAGCGCACCCTTTTACTTTCAACGTCTAATATGCACGCTAGTTAGCATGGTCGCGATATTGCATATTGTGTCCTGCACTAACATTAGCGTTCCACTTGTTATCTAGCCCTATGTGTTTAATTCCTTTGCATAGGTTAAACACAGTTATATGCAAGAAATAGTGCAATCATAAAATGCTCTTATATATTATAACATTTCCTTTTGGCACTTGTCTATCCCTTTAAATTGAACACTTCAGCAATGCATCTATGAATATTATTTCCAGTGTTCATTTATAAGTTTGCTATTCCACCCTTTATAACTGGAGTGGAAAGTGTACATGAATAGTTGCTTAGAGTGAAAATCTGATAGAACCTCTATGTAACATTAGAACTATTCAAACTTGTACTATCTGGGATGTCATCAAACAAATTATATCTACTTTAAAATCCTAACTTGAAAATGTGTTACCCTGAAGGCTTAGTATGTCTAAGTAAATCTCTTGTCACTTTGTATAAGAGATTAAAAGCAAACCTAAGGCAATTCTGTGAGCCGTTATAATCACTCTCCTGCATGGGGCAGAGTCATAACAGCAAATGATTTATAGCTAGGGCAGAACTTGTACAGAGATTGTAATCACAATCATATTTTATGCCACCAGCATGTAACATTATTCTGTTTCTTGAGAAAGTTGATTTCACTTTAGCCAAAGTGTTAATACAATTAAGTGCTTTTCAAAAGAGCACTGGTGAAGAGCTAATTCAGTTACCCCCTGAAGTGACCTTTAACATGACATTTGACTTTGATGTCTGCTGCTGATAGGAATGGGAAGCATATAGGCTTTACCAATTAAATGAAAGGGGAAACCACTGGTTGCATTAGGCCTCCAAGGCATTCAATATAACTACAACAGTTGCAATTTAATTTGTGATATTTAATTAATAGACTGATGTATTATGGGAGCTATTCATGCTGAAGTGGCATATAAGTAGATCATAATTTAATTTACAAGATAATGATATAATGCATGCTACACTACCTGGAGTGCACTGTGTATATGAAATATCTAGGTACTGAAGTAGCACAAGATCCATTACCGAAAAATGAATAATGATCTAAAAAATTGGGTTAAATAAATTTAATTACGATGATTACACTCCCGAAATTATTATACATAATGCAAAATTTAGCACTATTTATTAAAAAAAATGCAATTGGTTGAATTACAGATGGAGAGTATTATTTTCTCCTTGCTGCAGAACAGCCTGATCAACTCTTAGGGGCCCATTTATCATCGGTTTGCCCGACATGATCCGCTCAACGGATCATGTCCGACAGACATCGATGAATGCGGACAGCATATTCTGTCGGCATTTATCATTGCACAAGCAGTTCTTGGCCGCTAGCAGAGGGTGTCAATCAGCCCATATGAGATCGGGTGGATTGATGTCCGCAGCCTCAGATCAGGTGGACCAGTTAAGGAGCAGCGGTCTTAAGACCACTGCTTCATAACTGCTGTTTCCAGTGAGCCTGAAGGCTCGTGCGGAAACAGGGGTATCAGGGGCCATCCGGCCCTTGATAAATCGGCCCCTTCTTCTCAAGCGCCTTACGAGGTTTTAGCTAAACAGGGTGCGAAACGAACGCCAAAAAGTTGCGTTATTTCACTCTCCATAGCGATGCCATTATGAGTTACTAAAAAGCCTCCTTGTGCGTGCGATATGGTAGCATTAAGCTCCATACTGCACAAAATCCAAGGGCTGATTTGACGTGCTCATGCACTCTTTCCCCCATAGATATCAATGGTTAGAGAGTGTTAGAAAAAAATCTAACACCTGAAGTGCGGAATGAAAAATCTCTGTAACGCAACCCCATTGATGTCTATGGGGAAAAGAAAGTTACGTTTAAAGCTAACACCCTAACATAAACTCCAAGTCTAAACACCCCTAATCCGCCGCCCCCAACATCGCCGACACTATAATAAAGTTATTAACCCCTATTCCACCGCTCCCAGACATCGCCAACAGTAATAAAAATTATTAACCCTTATTCCGCTGCTCCCCGACATCACTGACACTAATAAAAGCTATAAACCCCTAATCCACCGCTCCCCGACATCGCCGACACTATAATAAAGTTAATAACCCCTAAACTGCCGCTCCCCGACATCGCCGGCACTAAATAAACTTATTAACCCCTAAACCTCTGGCCTCCCATATCGCCACCACTAAATAAACCTATTAACCCCTAAACCTCCAGCCTCTCATATCTCCGCCACTAAATAAACCTATTAACCCCTAAACCTCTGGCCTCCCACATTGCAAAACACTAAACTATTAACCCCTAAACCTAACACCCCCCTAACTTTAAATTAAAAATGACAATATAACTATATTTAAATAAATACAAACTTACCTTTGAAATAAAAATAAACCTAACATTAAACTATAAATTAACCTAACCTTACTATTCTAATAAAATAGAAAAATACCAATTAAAATAAACTAATCCTACGAAAAAAATAAAAAATTCTAAAATTACAAAAAAAATAAAGACTAAATTACGAAAAATAAAAAACACTAACGGCTAGATTTGGAGTTTTGTCGGTAACGACCCGAAAAACTAACGCCGGCTTTTTTCTGGCCGCACCATAAAAATAACTCTGGTATTGAGAGTCCACATAAAGGCTGCGTTAGGCTCCAAAAAAGGAGCGTAGAGCATTTTTAACGCAGCTTCAACTCTCAATACCAGAGTTGCTTACGCAAGCGGCCAGCCTCAAAAACGTGCTCGTGCACGATTCCCCCATAGAAAACAATGGGGCTGTTTGAGCTGAAAAAAAACCTAACACCTGCAAAAAAGCCGCGTTCAGCTCTTAACGCAGCCCCATTGTTTGCTATGGGGAAACACTTCCTACGTCTGCACCTAACACTCTAACATGTACCCCGAGTCTAAACACCCCTAACCTTACACTTATTAACCCCTAATCTGCCGCCCCCGCTATCGCTGACACCTGCATTTTATTTTTAACCCCTAATCTGCAGCTCCGTAAACCGCCGCTACTTACATTATCCCTATGTACCCCTAATCTGCTGCCCCTAACACCGCCGACCCCTATATTATATTTATTAACCCCTAATCTGCCCCCCTCAACGTCGCCTCCACCTGCCTACACTTATTAACCCCTAATCTGCCGAGCGGACCGCACCGCTATTATAATAAAGTTATTAACCCCAAATCCGCCTCACTAACCCTATAATAAATAGTATTAACCCCTAATCTGCCCTCCCTAACATCGCCGACACCTAACTTCAATTATTAACCCCTAATCTGCCAACCGGAGCTCACCGCTATTCTAATAAATGGATTAACCCCTAAAGCTAAGTCTAACCCTAACACTAACACCCCCCCTAAATTAAATATAATTTTAATCTAACGAAATTAATTAACTCTTATTAAATAAATTATTCCTATTTAAAGATAAATACTTACCTGTAAAATAAACCCTAATATAGCTACAATATAAATTATAATTACATTGTAGCTATTTTAGGATTAATATTTATTTTACAGGCAACTTTGTAATTATTTTAACCAGGTACAATAGCTATTAAATAGTTAAGAACTATTTAATAGTTACCTAGTTAAAATAATTACAAAATTACCTGTAAAATAAATCCTAACCTAAGTTACAATTAAACCTAACACTATACTATCATTAAATTAATTAAATAAAATACCTACAATTACCTACAATTAAACCTAACACTACACTATCAATACATTAATTAAATACAATATCTACAAATAACTACAATGAAATAAACTAACTAAAGTACAAAAAATAAAAAAGAACTAAGTTACAAAAAATAAAAAAATATTTACAAACATTAGAAATATATTACAACAATTTTAAACTAATTACACCTACTCTAAGCCCCCTAATAAAATAACAAAGCCCCCCAAAATAAAAAAATGCCCTACCCTATTCTAAAGTTCTAAAGTTCAAAGCTCTTTTACCTTACCAACCCTGAACAGGGCCCTTTGCGGGGCATGCCCCAAGAAGTTCAGCTCTTTTGCCTGTAAAAAAAAACATACAATACCCCCCCCAACATTACAACCCACCACCCACATACCCCTAATCTAACCCAAACCCCCCTTAAATAAACCTAACACTAAGCCCCTGAAGATCATCCTACCTTGTCTTCACCTCACCAGGTATCACCGATCCGTCCTGGCTCCAAAATCTTCATCCAACCCAAGCGGGGGTTGGCGATCCATCATCCGGTGGCTGAAGAGGTTGGGTTGGATGAAGATTTTGGAGCCAGGACGGATCGGTGATACCTGGTGAGGTGAAGACAAGGTAGGATGATCTTCAGGGGCTTAGTGTTAGGTTTATTTAAGGGGGGTTTGGGTTAGATTAGGGGTATGTGGGTGGTGGGTTGTAATGTTGGGGGGGGTATTGTATGGTTTTTTTTACAGGCAAAAGAGCTGAACTTCTTGGGGCATGCCCCGCAAAGGGCCCTGTTCAGGGCTGGTAAGGTAAAAGAGCTTTTAACTTTAGTAATTTAGAATAGGGTAGGGCATTTTTTATTTTGGGGGGCTTTGTTGTTTTATTAGGGGGCTTAGAGTAGGTGTAATTAGTTTAAAATTGTTGTAATATTTTTCTTATGTTTGTAAATATTTTTTTATTTTTTTTAATTTAGTTCTTTTTTATTTTTTGTACTTTAGATAGTTTATTTAATTGTATTTATTTGTAGGAATTGTATTTAATTAATTTATTGATAGTGTAGTGTTAGGTTAATTGTAGGTAATTGTAGGTAGTTTATTTAATTAATTTATTGATAGTGTAGTGTTAGGTTTAATTGTAACTTAGGTTAGTATTTATTTTACAGGTAATTTTGTAATTATTTTAACTAGGTAACTATTAAATAGTTCTTAACTATTTAATAGCTATTGTACCTGGTTAAAATAATTACAAAGTTACCTGTAAAATAAATATTAATCCTAAAATAGCTATAATATAATTATAATTTATATTGTAGCTATATTAGGATTTATTTTACAGGTAAGTATTTATCTTTAAATAGGAATAATTTATTTAATAAGAGTTAATTAATTTCGTTAGATGTAAATTATATTTAACTTAGGGGGGTGTTAGTGTTAGGGTTAGACTTAGCTTTAGGGGTTAATACATTTATTAGAGTAGCGGTGAGCTCCAGTCGTCAGATTAGGGGTTAATAATTGAAGTTAGGTGTCGGCGATGTTAGGGAGGGCAGATTAGGGGTTAATACTATTTATTATAGGGTTAGTGATGCGGATTAGGGGTTAATAACTTTATTATAGTAGCGCTCAGGTCCGCTCGGCAGATTAGGGGTTAATAAGTGTAGGCAGATGGAGGCGACGTTGAGGGGGGCAGATTAGGGGTTAATAAATATAATACAGGGGTCGGCGGTGTTAGGGGGAGCAGATTAGGGGTACATAAGGATAACGTAGGTGGCGGTCGGCAGATTAGGGGTTAAAAAAATGAATCGAGTGGCGGCGATGTGGGGGGACCTTGGTTTAGGGGTACATAGGTAGTTTATGGGTGTTAGTGTACTTTAGAGTACAGTAGTTAAGAGCTTTAGAAACCGGCGTTAGCCCAGAAAGCTCTTAACTACTGACTTTTTTCCTGCGGCTGGAGTTTTGTCGTTAGATGTCTAACGCTCACTTCAGAAACGACTCTAAATACCGGAGTTAGAAAAATCCCATTGAAAAGATAGGATACGCAATTGACGTAAGGGGATCTGCGGTATGGAAAAGTCGCGGCTGAAAAGTGAGCGTTAGACCCTATTTTGAGTGACTCCAAATACCGGCGGTAGCCTAAAACCAGCGTTAGGATCCTCTAACGCTGGTTTTCACGGCTAACGCCAAACTCCGACCTAGATTTGGAGTTTGGCGTTAGCCGTGAAAACCAGCGTTAGAGGCTCCTAACGCTGGTTTTAGGCTACCGCCGGTATTTGGAGTCACTCAAAATAGGGTCTAACGCTCACTTTTCATCCGCGACTTTTCCATACCGCAGATCCCCTTACGTAAATTGCGTATCCTATCTTTTCAATGGGATCTTTCTAACTCCGGTATTTAGAGTCGTTTCTGAAGTGAGCGTTAGACATCTAACGACAAAACTCCAGCCGCAGGAAAAAAGTCAGTAGTTAAGAGCTTTCTGGGCTAACGCCGGTTTATAAAGCTCTTAACTACTGTGCTCTAAAGTACACTAACACCCATAAACTACCTATGTACCCCTAAACCGAGGTCCCCCCACATCGCCGACACTCGAATAATTTTTTTTAACCCCTAATCTGCCGACCGCCACCTACGTTATCCTTATGTACCCCTAATCTGCTGCCCCTAACACCGCCGACCCCTGTATTATATTTATTAACCCCTAACCTGCCCCCCACAACGTCGCCAGTTCCGATCAGCCAATAGAATGCGAGCTCAATCTGATTGGCTGATTGGATCAGCCAATCGGATTGAACTTGATTCTGATTGGCTGATTCCATCAGCCAATCAGAATATTCCTACCTTAATTCCGATTGGCTGATAGAATCCTATCAGCCAATCGGAATTCGAGGGATGCCATCTTGGATGACGTCCCTTAAAGGAACCGTCATTCTTCAGTTGGACGTCGCCGGAAGAAGATGGGTCCGCGGTGGAGTTCTTCAGGATGGAGCCGGTCGTCATTGGATGAAGATAGAAGATGCCGCTTGGATCAAGATGGTTGCCGGTCCGGATCGCCTCTTCTTCCGGATAGGATGAAGACTTTGGAGCCTCTTCTGGACCTCTTCAGCCACCGGATGATGGATCGCCAACCCCCGCTTGGGTTGGATGAAGATTTTGGAGCCAGGACGGATCGGTGATACCTGGTGAGGTGAAGACAAGGTAGGATGATCTTCAGGGGCTTAGTGTTAGGTTTATTTAAGGGGGGTTTGGGTTAGATTAGGGGTATGTGGGTGGTGGGTTGTAATGTTGGGGGGGGTATTGTATGGGTTTTTTTTACAGGCAAAAGAGCTGAACTTCTTGGGGCATGCCCCGCAAAGGGCCCTGTTCAGGGCTGGTAAGGTAAAAGAGCTTTTAACTTTAGTAATTTAGAATAGGGTAGGGCATTTTTTATTTTGGGGGGCTTTGTTGTTTTATTAGGGGGCTTAGAGTAGGTGTAATTAGTTTAAAATTGTTGTAATATTTTTCTTATGTTTGTAAATATTTTTTTATTTTTTTTAATTTAGTTCTTTTTTATTTTTTGTACTTTAGCTAGTTTATTTAATTGTATTTATTTGTAGGAATTGTATTTAATTAATTTATTGATAGTGTAGTGTTAGGTTAATTGTAGGTGATTGTAGGTAGTTTATTTAATTAATTTATTGATAGTGTAGTGTTAGGTTTAATTGTAACTTAGGTTAGTATTTATTTTACAGGTTATTTTGTAATTATTTTAACTAGGTAACTATTAAATAGTTCTTAACTATTTAATAGCTATTGTACCTGGTTAAAATAATTACAAAGTTGCCTGTAAAATAAATATTAATCCTAAAATAGCTGCAATGTAATTATAATTTATATTGTAGCTATATTAGGATTTATTTTACAGGTAAGTATTTATCTTTAAATAGGAATAATTTATTTAATAAGAGTTAATTAATTTCGTTAGATTAAAATTATATTTAATTTAGGGGGGTGTTAGTGTTAGGGTTAGACTTAGCTTTAGGGGTTAATCCATTTATTAGAATAGCGGTGAGCTCCGGTTGGCAGATTAGGGGTTAATAATTGAAGTTAGGTGTCGGCGATGTTAGGGAGGGCAGATTAGGGGTTAATACTATTTATTATAGGGTTAGTGAGGCGGATTAGGGGTTAATAACTTTATTATAGTAGCGCTCAGGTCCGGTCGGCAGATTAGGGGTTAATAAGTGTAGGCAGGTGGAGGCGACGTTGTGGGGGGCAGATTAGGGGTTAATAAATATAATATAGGGGTCGGCGATGTTAGGGCAGCAGATTAGGGGTACATAGGGATAATGTAAGTAGCGGCGGTTTACGGAGCGGCAGATTAGGGGTTAATAATAATATACAGGGGTGAGCGATAGCGGGGGCGGCAGATTAGGGGTTAATAAGTGTAAGGTTAGGGGTGTTTAGACTCGGGGTACATGTTAGAGTGTTAGGTGCAGACGTAGGAAGGGTTACCGCATAGCAAACAATGGGGCTGCGTTAAGAGCTGAAGGTGGCTTTTTTGCAGGTGTTAGTTTTTTTTTCAGCTCAAACAGCCCCATTGTTTCCTATGGGAGAATCGTGCACGAGCACGTTTTTGAGGCTGGCCGCTTGCGTAAACAACTCTGGTATTGAGAGTTGAAGCTGCGTTAAAAATGCTCTACGCTCCTTTTTTGGAGCCTAACGCAGCCTTTATGTGGACTCTCAATACCAGAGTTATTTTTATGGTGCGGCCAGAAAAAAGCCGGCGTTAGTTTTTCGGGTCGTTACCGACAAAACTCCAAATCTAGCCGTCCAAATCTAGGTCTTAGATTACAAAAACTAATAAATGAAATTATCAAAAATAAAAATAATTACAAATAATCTAATAGCCCTATAAAAATAAAAAAGCCCCCCAAAATAAAACACCCCCTAGCCTACAATAAACTACCAATAGCCCTTTAAAGGGCCATTTGTAGGCCATTGTCCTAAGTTAAACATCTCTTTTACCTGTAAAAAAAATACAATGTCCGCCCAACAGTAAAACCCACCACCCAACTAACCCCCAAAATAAAAACCTAACTCTAAAAAAACCTAAGCTACCTATTGCCCCTAAAGGGGCATTTGTATGGGCATTACCCTTAAAAGGGCATTCAGCTCTTTTTCACTGCCCTTAAAAGGGCATTCAGCTCTTTTACAATTTGCCCAAAAATCTAATCTGAAAAAAACCCAAAAAATAAAAAAAATACCTAACACTAACACCAGAATATTTACTCACAGTTCCTGAAGTCCAGACATCCATCTCCATCCAGGCAGCGAGAAATCTTCATCCAGGCGGCGATATCTTCATCTATCCCGGGGGTGTATTCTACCTTCATCCCAGCGAAACAGACCTATCCTGGAAGCCGATGCCATCCTGCGTGGAGCGTCCTCTTCATACGGTCACCGCCGTACACTGAAGCTTCAATGCAAAGTACTCGTTTCAAAATGGCGTACCTTGCATTCCTGCAGAGAAAAAACAGAGGCGCCACAATGGCCTAGTACCACCAAAACAGGTAACAGTTTCCTGTTTTGGTGGTATTAGGCCATTGTGGCGCATCTGTTTTTTCTCTGCAGATAACCTCACATCAGGATTTGACCGTCTTTCGACAGAGAGCTGCCTCATTTTGCATTATTATGTTCGGTTTGCTTATTGTTCACTTTATATAGTATTAGCTTCTTTGAGTAGGAAGCGCCCCCTATGGGATTGGGTGTGCCTCTACACACCATTCTCTTTTCTTGTGTACCTTGCATTCCTATTGGCTGATTTGATTCTTCAAATTCAAATCAGCCAATAGGATGAGAGCTACTGAAATCCTATTGGCTGATTTTTTTCATAGGATTAGTTTATTTTAAATTTGTAATTTAGGATTTTTAATTGGTATTTTTTTAATTTTATTAGAATGGTAAGGTTAGGTTAATTTATAGTTTAATGTTAGGTTCATTTTTATTTCACAGGTAAGTTTTTATTTATTTAATAGTCATATTGTAAATTTAATTTAAAGTTATAGGGGTGTTAGGTTTAGAGGAATAGTTTAGTGTTTTGCAATGTGGGAGGCCGGAGGTTTAGAGGTTAATAGGTTTATTTAGTGGCAGAGCTGTGGGAGGCCGGAGGTTTAGAGGTTAATAGGTTTATTTAGTGGCAGCGATGTTGGGGAGCGGCGGTTTAGGGGTTAATATATTTAAATAGTGTTGGCGGTGTGGGTGGGCGACAGATTAGGGGTTAATAGGTATATTTAATAGTCGCGATGTGGGTGAGCGGCAGATTAGAGGCTAATAGGTTTAATATAGTGTTTGCGATGCGGGATGGTGGCGGCTTAGGGGGTTAATAGGTAATTTATGGGTGTTAGTGTATTTTGTAACACTTTAGTTATGAGTTTTGTGAAACATTTTTATTACACAAAATCCATAACTACTGCTCTCAGATGACGGTATAGATTGTGTCGGTATAGGCTGTACCGCAAGCATTTAAGCCTGAACGCACAACCTGTAATTTGGCGCTATGAAAATCCCACACAAAAATGTCATTTTTTGAGTGCAGAATGGACATTGCGTTACAGTCTAAAATGCTTGCGGTATAGCTATACCGACACGACTTGTAATATGCGCTCCTGGCCATTCCAGCGTAATGGCCATTTTTTCAGCGTTAAAAGCCGTACCACAAAACTTGTAATCTAGGTATTAGAGCTTTACTACATTGTTCAATTACTAACTTAATGACAGATATTAAATCCATGTCAGTTTTCAGAAATGTTATAGATTCATCGCAGAAAATGTGCAGATTGGCAAATGAATTATCATAGTTCTAGATAACAATCAACTGTCACCCCTAGGACATATGTGATTACTGTGAAAATTGGCGATCAGCTGTCCCATTGGGTTAGGCCCACCAGAGACATTTTATAGAGTGGAAAGTTGACCGTCAACATCAGTGTCCTTCTCAGGACCCACACTGAAAATTATGTTCAGGGGATAAACTGTTTCAAAGATTAATTAAAAAATAAATAGAAAAGCAAACAATATCTATACATTTATATTAAAGGGACATCAAACACTAAATAAATGATAGATAAAATTATGTATTCAAAGAAAACATTAGTCTGAGAATAATATTCAGATGTATTTTTTAAAGTTTCATGGCGTTCCTTAAATTCCTATTGGCTGATTTGATTCTTCCAATTAAAATCAGGCAATAGGATGAAAGCTACTCAAATCCTATTGGCTGTTCAAATCAGCCAATAGGATGAGAGCAAGTGAAATTCTATTGGCTATTCAAATTAAATCAGCCAATAGGAATTCAAGGGACACCATCTTTAATTGCGTACCTTGAATTCACTATTCAGTGTACGGCAGAGATCGTACGAAAAGGATCCTCCACGCTCCATGGCTCCGCGGTCGCCGGTCTACAGTTCCAGGGTCGCCAGTCTTCAGCTCCGCGGTCTTCAGTCTTCAGCTCCGCTCCGCGCAGGATGTTCCTGCAAGAAGAGGTTGCGCTTGGAAGAAGACTTCACCGCCTGGAAAAGGACCTTCTCCACCGGACTTCAGGAACGGTGAGTAGCAACCTGGGGGTTAGACTAGGTTTTTTTTGGGGGGGGTTTGTTTTATTTAGATTAGGTATGGGCAGTAAAAGAGCTAAATGCCCTTTTAAGGGCAATGCCCAAACAAATGCCCTTTTCAGGGCAATGGGTAGTTTAGGTTTTTTAGTGTTAGGTTCTTTTATTTTGTGGGGTGGGGGGTTTACTATTAGGTGGGACTTTGTATATTTTTTGTAAAAGCTGATTATCTTGGGGCAATGCCCTGCAAAAAGCCCTTTTAAGGGCTACTGATAGTTTATTCTTAGAGTAGTGGGTGTTTTTATTTTGGGGGGGCTTTTTTATTTTCATAGGGATTAGGTTTATTTTTTTAAATTTTGTAATTTGATTTTTTATTTTCTGTAATGTTAGCCTTTTTTTATTTTTTGTAAACTTATTTTTTTTTTGTAACTTTAGAATTAGTATTAGTTTAGGTAATTTGGGTTATTTTAAGGGGGTGTTAAGTTAGGGGGTGTTAGGTTAGGGGATGTTAGGTTAGGGTACTTAGTTATTTAAGTAGTTATTTAAGTTGTGGGTTTTGACGGTTTAAAGGGTTAATAAGTTAATTAGGTTTATTGCGTTGTAGGGGTTTTGCAGTTTAGGGGTTAATAGGATAATTAGGTTTATTGCGATGTGGGGGTTCTGCGGTTTAGAGGTTAATAGGGTAAATAGGTGTATTCCGATGTGGGTGGTTGACGGTTAAGTAATTAAGGGGTTAATTACTTTATTATTTAACGATGTGGGGGGTTGCAGTCTATGGGTTAATACTTTGTGTCGGATTCTTTCACCACCCTGCCATTTTTGGAATTCACCGGGATGCAGCTTTGCTGCATCCTGAATCAACCGGGATGCAGCTTACGCTGCATCCCGGTGGATTCCAAAAATGGCTGGGTGGTGAAAGAATCCACAGTGGATTCTTTCACCACCCAGCCATTTTCGGAATCCACCTGGATGCAGCTTCGCTTTCCATTGAGGATGCGTGCACAACTGCCGACCGCGACGGACATTACAAACGCAATTATAGTATAGATATTTAAAATAATACCTGTAACTTTGTACAGGATTAAAGATACTAACATAATGACAAAATCTTCTAATTTGTACAAACCCTTGTTGGTAACAATGTGTATGATTCAATTAAATTCATATGCTGCAATGCTGATCCCAAGCTGGACACTGATGGTATTTGTGTTATGCTTCTGATTATCTCACAAAGGATACATAGATAACAAAGTACATTTTATAATGTAAATACATTTGAGCCCCCCCTCCTAATATCCTGCAGTCAGGTATTTTTTTAGTAAATTTACCAGTTGTGTTGATACGATCTCTTTCATATGCATTGTCTTGGAGTTCCTCCTTACACATAACTTTTTTCTTTTCAGTGATACTTTTTATTTGCAGTGCTGCAGCTCTGCTATGGGGGCAAAATATGCCCCATCATTTGCAAATTTGTACGTAGGTTTTTGGGAACTTAAATATATTTTTGACCCGATTAATCCATTCATGGATAATATCTTGTTCTACAAGAGGTTTATCGATGATTTGATTTTGATCTTCGGTAGGCCTCTTGAAGACTAGGGTTTTGAAAAATTCCTTACTTATGTCAATAATAATGACATGCAAATAAAATTTGTGGGGATTTTCAATGAATTGGGGGTTGACTTTCTGGATGTGGCACTGGAGGGTGATGTGAATAAGGATGTGATTGTCTCACGAACATTTCAGAAGCCAAGTGCTGGCAATACAATATTACATGCTAGGTCATGCCATCCACATCACCTTATCCGTGCTATACCCTGGGGTCAATTCATTAGGCTAAGGAGTAACACCAAAGATATGGATGTATATATGCAGCAGTCCTTGGACCATGGGTGTATATATGCAGCAGTCCTTGGACCTTTGTAAGAGATTAGAGGCAAGAGGCTATGATTCTGAACAATTAAATTTAGCCAGAATAGAGATTAGTCAATCACATGGGCCAATACAGTCTGCTAGTATCACAAATACAAACAAGAATAAAAATACAAATAACAAGGGGGTGAAACAGGAGGACATCCTATTTACCACAGAGTATACCAATCAATTCCCTGAAATTGTAAGAATACTAAGGTGGAATTTATCCATATTAGGAAATTATTACATTTTGAAGGATACCATTGGTCTGTGCAAGTTTGTTTCTAGGAAACCGGTAATCCTAGCCACTAAACTAGCACAAAGTCTGGTACAAAAAACAGTTAAAAATAGTACATGGTTAAATACCAAGGGTAATCGTAAGTGCGGTGGCAGGGGTTGTCTGACCTGTGATATGTTAGACACTAATGTTACCTTCAAGTCATCAGTAGACAACTGTATTTATAACATTGATTTTTATGCAAATTATAAAACCCCATTTGTGGTATACTTGTTGGAATGTCTGATTTGCCGCTGCCAATATGTTGGTAAAACGACAAATGGGCATGAGAGTACGTGAACATTTTAATGATGTTAAGAACTATAATAAAGATTTGACTGTGGCTTAGCTTTTCAACAGTATGCATTTCACAAATGTAGGTAATTTTTCTATAAACGCCATTGATTTGGCTAGGATGCCAGTTAGGGGAGGTAATAATAACAACATTTTAGATAAAAAAAATAACTTTACTGGATCTATAAATTAAAAACAAGAATTGCCAATGGCCTTAATAAGGAATGGGATATTAGCTACTTTGTATAACTTACATGGTTTAAATAAGGATGCTTAGACCATTTATTCATTAACACTATTAGTGATTTAGGGGTATGTGTGTTCACACTAACTTATTTAGTAGTGGCACTGTTGAATGATATTTGATGACATATAGATTTGTGCTATGTCCACTTTTTATGTATAATTTGAAAGTGTCTTTTAATATTATGTTTATGAGAATGAGCTATGCAATTACATGTTACAGTTTTACCTCTATTGTTATGTGAGTATTAGAATCCTAGATAAACATTCATCTATCCCAGTCTATCATCGAAAATTATATTTGGAATTGAAATTAAAGCTATATTTAAAGTTGTAGCTACAAGTATCACTTAACGTAGATAGTGTAGTTTGATAGTATTACTTAATATAATGTCTCCAATGAACCAGGCTTCAGCTAATATGTAAGATGGAAATTTTTGTCTGTATTTTGTGTGTGTATTTTTGCTTTTAAAATATTTTGTTTACTTTATTGTCTGAAGTATTAGCAAATGTAAGGGCAATTATAGCCCTATTAAAAGATGTACAGTATGTTTAGCTTCCCAAATAAGTCTTTGATCAAGTGCCACTATGGGGCGCAAAACGCGTCAGTCTATTCACTTGTCCATATCTGTCAAGGTTTTATCATCCAAATAAATCTATTTGCACTTTATCTTTGACCCGTTGTGCAGCCTTCATTTGACTTTGATTTCTCAGCTTTACAAGGCTTTGCACCTTGCCTGACCTCTCTGAGTTGACCTCGGGCAGCGTTTGGATGACGTCAGCTGTAGCGGTTACACATTGACCGTCTATCCCAACCTTTACAATCAGCTCCTTCTTGTTCCCCTTTAAGTGGATGAGATAGGAAATAAAGCAGATGAAAATAAATCATATTGACGCTCAGTTTGTGCAGTTTGTTTACCCTTTGCTTTTGGTTTAATGATTCATTGTAGACCTTAAATGTCAAGCTTGTCCTGATTATACTTCAACACAGTGGATGAGAGCAACAGAGACTGCTTGTTTTTTTGGTAATCACATGAGTGGCTTAGTGAATGGACTTTATTCTCACATGGGTGCTATTCTTAATATCAATAATGGGGCTCTTGACTTGAGTGTGCAAAAGTTGAAATATGTTTAGAAATCACCAGGCAAATATGTTTACAAAAGGCTAAAGCTGTTTATTCCCAACACTCTCAGTTAAATGACAACATATTGTACATGCTCTGTTTCTTGAAACAAAATAGGTACGAATGTACAGTTCAACGCAGGGAGTTACAAAATAGGATACAACAGTAAGAACAATTAATTAGAGATACTTTTTGCAAAAATATAGATTTTGATACCCTTTTTGCAACTAAATAGTTTTAAAAACAAGAACATCTGCCAGTGTGACTCCAAATGCTCTAGTCCTAATATCTTTGACTTTTAACACCCTGAAAGTCCATACAGGTTTTTTCAAGGCAAACTAGGCCCATTCCTATGGCACATAAACATTCCACCTTTGTGAAGTTGGCCAACCACCTATCATCAAGCCTTGTTTTAACATCACTGTCAGTGGGCAGTACATATGGTCCCACAGAAAGTAATCAGAGCATACTCTTGTGTTTTTGCTATAGCTGCCCTGCATATAGCAGCAACCAAGGGAAAATGTGCAGAAGCGCGTCTGATTAAGAGTCACAATCCCTAGGTTGCTTGTTTCCTGATGTTGTTTTAGCACTTATTGGTCTGTTTTTTAAGAATCAAAAAAGAAGAAGAAAACAAGAGTGACAGAAAAGAAAGGGAAAGAGAGATTGGTCGCACTTTCTTCTACTGAAATTAATAAAAGATCCTACTTTATTAGATTTCAAAATTTAAAAACGGTTAACACCACACTGGATCTATTTAAGGCCAGAGATTTAAAGAGGAAAACATTAAACTACTTAGATAAATTCATTCTAAAACTATGGCTAATTTTGGAAACTAGGATTGTGCTCTCTTAGCCACAACACAAGATACATTCACTCATTCAAAAAGATGCACCAAGTATTCCTGGCCGATATGCAGGAACTTCGGCATTGGTTTTCTAAAAATGCAATGAGTTTTGACTAATTTTTATCCTTTCCAGATCAGGCCTTGCGAAGTGGCAGTATGCTGTGTATATAAAGGCTATTGGTTTGTTTGTTCTACCTGTGTCTGACTGGTGTGTAATCCATCATACAGAATGCAGAGTGGCTAAAGCAGAGATGATTGATAGTACTTAGCTTACCCTATATGAGATAGGCAGTACAGCAAATGGTTGACATGGTAACATACTCTCCACACCAGCTTAATAATCAATATAGCAAAATCTTGATTGTATATTGCAGAGGTATTATATTTTTACTGTCTTAAACATTTTTTGTTAATCATCATTTTAAAACTAAATAAAAACAGCAGTCCTGTTACAATGAACCTCCACCCATTGCTTTTCTAATCCAATTTATAAAGCTATTTTTAATCTCTTTTGGGATAAATATTCTAAAGTTAATATATTCAAATGAACAAAACCTCTTTATTCTTTAATTGGAAATGACAGCTAAAGCTAAGTTATTGATTTTATTGCACATCAGGCGATAACAAACTTTTCAAATACTTTTGCATTGCATTTGTAGTGCAAAATTTATTTGGTACAATTTTGAGTTGAACAGTGCTGCTGTATAAAGCAATTCACAGAACCAAGCAGTTTCTGAAAATAATATTTTACATCAGCATTGTTCCAGAGAGAGAACTACTTGCTCATTTCACAATGAAATATTTTATCAAGAGGACAAAAGGAACGGCCTTTTGCAAAATGAATTATATTTAGGCCACATCAGCAGGACTAGAACTGTAATACCAATATTAGGTGCTATGTAAGAATTATAGACTAAAAATAAGAACACAGTGATGTTTAAAAAAAGTAAAGAAAAATAATTAGTATATTATATATTAGTTTTTAATTCATGAAGCATTATTTAAGGGACAGTATATTATAAAAATGTTTTTACCTTAACGTATTTCCAATTATTTTATTTCACCAGCTGCAGAGTATAAAATGTATGAGATTTGCTTTTTTAAGACTTATTTGTGTATATGAATTAGCTGATTTTGTGTTTTGAACTGAAGCCACAACCTAATAAAATGGGTTGAGCTTGTAGGTATAATCAGACCCCATTACTTTATCATGTTGTGCACATATACCTGCTTCTTTATCTTACATCTGTCCATAAACCAATCACCAATGCTTGGAGAGATCAATGGAAAATTAACATTTTATTACCTTATCTCTTCTATAACCCACTAGGAGTGTACTTTCTTCTACTGGCTGTGTTAACACAGCTTGGCCTTGAGGCCAAAAACTTTCACGATGGGTGGGGATACCGCAGGCAAAATAAACTATTTTAAATGCCAATATAAGGGTAATGGAAATACTTGTAAACAATTTAATACACTCCAGCAGGTAAAGTGGATCATTGGGAACAAATTAAAGGGGAGAACATTTTTGAGTAAACTGTCCCTTTAAAGGCTGTATCTCCCAAGTTTAGGAACAGTATAATCAGTAGGTTTCTATAGCCTGCTAATGTCATTGCAATGAGTAGCATTTGCTAACTATTTTAAGGCATGAGTCAAGGACCATGTCTTAAAGATACAGTCTACACCTTGGTCATCTTAAAGTCTACCAATATACGAAGGAGGAGAACTGGCACTAGTTAAGTAAGCAATGGAATAAATGGAAATGTGATTTCTGGTGCTAACCCACCATAATAAATGTGAGAAAGGAAAAAATAGGTGAGAGACCTCGAAGGGGCTGTTTCTAAGCACTCATTCCAAATAATGTAGTAAAAAATTAATTTTAATTGTTAATTTTAAAATTACAAACCTCTATTCACAAAAATACCTAATTTAAACTAAGTCACATCATCCCCCTGTTTCCTGGCCGATAACAGCTCCCTCGGCTTCAGGTGACAGGGATAATGGACAACTAAAGTTTAAAATCAACAGATGCACATAGGTGCAAACACAAACTAAAATCAGCCTTTCTCAACGTGAGCAGACAAAAGACATCATATAGTCTTACATTAGATTAAGCTGCAAACAGCCTCCTGCACCTTTTCTATATCATGCACCAGAAATGGTAAAAAAAAATATTTTAAAATGAATATTGTTTCTGGCCAGTTTGAAATGGCTGCCAAGCTCAGCCCACTGATGACATCATGGTCTGGGCTGCATATGGCATCCAACCACAAAAGGCTCACTAGTTGAATTCAAGACTGTCAATGCTATTCACCACAGTGCCTAGATGCAGCCCAGATTGTGATTTCATCAGTGGGCTGAGCTTGGCAGCCATTTCAAACTGGCCAAAAAAATATACATTTTAAAATAACTTTTTTACTGTTACTGCTGCATGATATAGAAAGGGTGCAGAAGGCTATTTGCAGCTTAAAGGGACACTATACCCAAAAATGTTCTTTCATTATTCAGGTACAGAATACAATTTTAAACAGCATTCCAATTTACTTATATTATCTAATTTGCTTCATTCTTTAGATATCATTTGTTGAAGAAATATCAATGCACATGGGTGAGCCAATCACACAAAGCATCTATGTGCAGTCACCAATCAACAGCTAGTGAGCCTATCTAGATATGCTTTTGAGCAAATGATACCAAGAGAATGGAGCAAATTAGATAATAGAAGTAAATTAGAAAGCTGTTTAAAATTGCATGCTCTTTCTAAATCACGAAAGAAAAAATGTGGGTTTCAAGTCCCTTTAATTTATGGTAAGACTTTAAGATGACTAAAGTGTAGACTGTCCCTTTAAGAGCTGCCAAATAACACTGTTAGAAAGTGTGACACGCAATTTGGAGGCTGTTCTACATGACAATTTAGATAATAATCTTTACTATGATATAAAGTTCATTGATCAAATTATTATAATGCTCCTGCTCTGTCATAAAAAAAAAAAAAGTTTACATTTATCTGTCAATATCTTAGGTGTTATCTGTGCACATTTGGTGGCTCATGTGGTCCTGTCACTTTAAAAGATACAAAATACCTACATTATAGCTTTTTTCCAGTGTAAAATAAAATGTGTTAGTGAACTTAATCTTGTTTACATTAAAAACAATATCCTATCCAACATATAAAACAAATACATTCAAGTAAAGAGATGGCCATTTTTGCAACATTATCCAAAATGCAAAGTTGAAAGGTCAGTGTCCTTGAGTCTATGGGGTCAATTTATTATAGTATCATGTCCGCTGCACATCGATAAATGCCAACAGCATACTCTGTCGGCATTTATCATTGCACCAGCAGTTCTTGTGAACTACTGGTGCAATACTGCCCCCCGCTAGCAGGGGGTGTCAATCAATCGTATTCGATCAGGTTGATTTCTGTCTGCCGCCTCAGAGCAGGGGGACAGGTTGTGGAGTGACGGTCTTTAGGCTCGCCGGAAACATGGAGCATCAAGCTCCATACAGAGCTTGATAAATTGACCCCTATATATTCTCTGGATTTGCGGTAATGCTATCCAAATAAGTATCATAAGATCCTTGGGTAGTAATTATCTCATCTAGTTATTTTACATTTGCTTATTGTAAACCTATTCACATATTTACAACCTTGCAAAGTCCTCAAGCTGTATGTGCTACTCAAAGTGTCATGCTCTGAAATACTCTACCTTACACAAGGGGCAAGATTTATCAATCTGTGAGCGGACAGGATTCACATGTTGTAAAGCTGTCTACTGGGGCTCATTTGTTCCCCATATTTAACATTGCATGGGCGAACACTTGTGCAAGTCTGCAACCCTACCCTCACGCAACAATTGCTTTAGAGTAGGGCTTGTTAATCACGCCGGTCGAATTCAACTCCAAATTGGTGAGAGTTTATGAAGCAGGGGTTTAAATATCAGTTCTAATCACCTCATGATAAATCTTGCCCAAAATGCATGAAACTCTAATATCACCATAAGGACATTTTAACCAATCATGCCGAGATGATCTGTTATTTTGTCTCAGATGTTAGTGAAGACAAGTTAAAGCTGTATTTAGAAAAATAGGCCTAGTTTGAAAACACCATTATTATTGATGTAAGGCTTACCCTTCATGTGGGATTTGTTCCATACTGGCAGACGTAGGTATGAAAAGAAATACCAAAGTAACATCATTGAAGCTACCGTATATCACACAATCCATTTGACAATATCATCCCTTAATTTCTCCTGTTCTACATAACTGGGTTGTTATGCTCTATGTTATGGTTCAGAAAGGCAGCTTATCTTACAATGCATTAGCAACAACTATGGTTTATAACCAATCTAAACTAATGTGATTTATTATTATTTTGGGGTAACCATGGCAACTTTTGAGGAAATATTGAGGCCCAAAGAAATAAGACTGTAGCAATAACCAACTAATACAACCATGTAAATATTTTATTATAAGTATCTAAATTGTGTTGTACGATATACCAGTAAAATTTATATGATTAGCAGCGTTTAGCTGCCTCCAAATTAACTCTAGAATCTTATTTCATCCAAAACGGAGGAATAGCCTAGAACACTGTATACTTCGTCATTTTGGTTTCCCTTATAGAAATAAACACTATTATGTTCCTTTAAAGGGTTATGCTATATGACATACAATTTCCTTTATTTCTATATGGGATTGCCACCTTGGCTATGTTTTCCTGGACACCTAAAGGGACATTATACACTCATTTTTTCTTTCATAAATGTTTTGTAGATGATCTATTTATATAGCCCATAAAGTTGTTGTTTTTATATAAATGTATAGTTTTGCTTATTTTTAAATAACATTGCTCTGATTTTCAGACTCCTAACCAAGCACCAAAGTTTTAGGAGAATACCGTCAGATACCTACTCCAGCTTGCTCCTGCTTGTGTAAAGGGTCTTTTCATATGCAAAAGAAGGGGGGGGGGGGTCTTATTTGCCACTTGCAGTGGGCTTTCCAGCTACCTTTTCAACAGAGTTAAACTGAGAGCATCTAAGTAAGTTTTGAAACAGTTTTATACTGGATTTTTATATCAGTATCTGTGCATCTTATTCTTTATAATAGTGTCTATTATATGCAGTTATATGAAAATGAGTGTATACTGACCTTTTAAAAGTTTTTCATGCTGCAGGGTAAGCATAGGGGAATATGTATTGTGCTGTTCATCAGCACTATTCATGTGATGTCCAGAGGAACAATACATGTTCTGCCCTGCTTACCCTGCAGCATGTGTAACTCATAAGTGTCCAGGAAAACATGGCCGAGGTGGCAAAACTATTTCTATAGCAAGTTTAAGAAACACAAAGTATAATGCTAATTTGATTTTTTTATTTTTTATTTAAAACAAAGTTCAACTCACCAGACTAGCTGCTTTGTAAGCTGTTATCACTTGTTTCCTTTCCCTATATTTATCTGCTCGGCAAAAAAACAAACAACCAAAAATAAAACAGGTTATCAGCATCATCAGTGCTGGGTTTACACTTTGTTTTACTTCGATCTCATGGGATTTTGCCATAATCTCCCAGGATTTCCCCATGATCTAACTTGCAAGATTTCAGATGAGTGTCCATGATTTCAGGAAAATCAAAATGACTGTTCCTGCACATGCCAGATGCATGCTTCCTTATTAGTCCTGAGTCAGGCATTCTGATTGGATGTTTATAATCCCTCTACAATGGGATATATTTTCTAGTTAGCTTTTTAGAGATATGTTACATAAAATTTAAGTTATTCAGAACATAGCTAACAGATCCCGAAGTATAAATTCTCTGATCAAAACATACATTTTTACTGATCAATAATGGTTCCATTGCAATTAGATATGCTTTCACGTATTTTAACCAACAGGTTGTAACAGTTAAACAGAGCAGTTTGGTAACACTGAAACACTGAATTATGTTAGGCATTAATCAAGTTACGTTCCGCATTAATAAAAAATGTCAGAACTTTTGAAGTGCCGATTAACTGTCTCTTAATACACACTTTAATCTGAGGCTTCAGCTGTCCAGCAGCCTTTATTAATTAGACTTGATAAAGGTAGCACGCAGCAGAAATGCTGGATTAACATATATTATGAGTAACAAAGAATTCGGAAAAGAACTGAGGCATGTCAAGCTTAAAGGTAAACTGACTGATGATATGTGCAAATAAAGTATTATTAATAAAACATACATCAGGGATTTCTGTTAAATTATGTTCCTGTGCTTTCAAATTCATCTTATTTATTTATTCAGTTTTTACAAACCATAAAAGCCTGATTATCATTTCCTGTGTGAATTCAGTATTTCCTGGATACATGGAGTTTAAATAGAAATAAAAGTGCAAAGAAAAAAAGCTCTGTGTTATAGCATTATATGTACTGTTTCTTGCATATAACTATGTGCTTAACCCCTGCAAATGTTTTAAACACATGGTTAAAGTAAGCTCTGGAGCAGAAATGCATTGGCACACATCTGTTGAGCTAATGTCAAGAGGCATATGTGTGTAGTCAGCATTTAGCAGCTAAAGTAAAGTAAATTGCTGCTCCTGAGCCTATATATACTTTTCAATAAAGGATACCAATAGAACAAAGAACAAAAGAAGTTAATTCTCCTAAACTTGCATACTCTATCGGAACCATGGAAGCTTAAATCTGACTTTTCCTTTAAAAGGATCACAAAACCAAAATAAGTAAATCTAACATCAATAAATATTATTTTATGGCAATACTTCCTTACAAATAAAAGAAAGCTACTTCTTGTTGCGTATGATTTTTAATACATGTACATGGATACACTTTAACAGATAACTATATTTTTTAATGTATGAGTAATATATATCAATAAGCACTGCATTCTATTTAAATAAAATCATTTTATTACACGCACAGAGACTCCCATTTTGCTTAACTCTCTCTTTTACTTCTCACATCTATTTGAAGACAAAACAGTTAACAGAGCATAAAAGCATTAACAAGAATAACTAGGATAAAAAAACAGTCAATGAAAACACACAGTCAACTTGAGCAGAGGAGATGGGCCAATGAGCAGTGTTCCAGTGTCTATGTACTGTCCATAGAGTCCCTGTTCCTCCTCTTGTGCTGCTTGGTGAGATAAGTTGCACTCCTTACATAAAGGATTCTTTCCTTCTCTTGCTTTTCTCTTCTCTTTGCTTTTGTTCACAATCCTGTCCCTTATTAAACTCTTTTACTTATCTTTACCCCTTTCGATTTTTTCTGTTTGTCTTTCTTTTCTTACATAGCTGTTTATTTCTTCATATTTTCCGGATATTTAGTTCTTCCCTTGTCTACCTTAGCTTTTCAGTTGCACCATTTCCTCAGGCTTTCTCTTCGTGCCTCCTGGCGCATCTTTCCCCTCTCCAGAGTCGCTTCTCCGTTGACAACTTTGGGCAGTTCTTCCCGTCCTCTCTCTTTTCCCGCTCATTTCTTCCTTCTCCCCTTGTATTACTGCATCGTTCTTCAGTCAGCTCTGATGTTTTGCTCCACCACTCCTGGCTTATTACACCAGTTTTACTGTTGTTTTGTTACTTTGTAAGCAAATTATTTACTTTCCTTATAATCCCTCAACAGTGCAATTTTATTCTTTTCCACTAAGTGTCGCTCTCTCCCTTCACTTTCTATCAGGAACTATTTACAATACTTTTCAAGAAAGTTTCTTCACATTTTTATCTATCCTTTTCTTGCATTTCAAATTAAAATGTCTTCATTTCACACACTTTCACATATATTTGTTTTGCCCATACAGTATTTAATTTTTTGCCTCTATTTGTGTCAGTTGTTATTTCCTTTTGACATGTCCCAAACTGATAATATTCCCCATACTCTGACAGAGGCTTATGCCAACAATATGATGAAAGGGACAGTACACTGTAACATTGTTTGTATATTAATGTATTTTCAATAACTTGTTATACAAGCGACAGAGTATACAATGTATGAGAAATTGCATTTTCGGGTTTATTTGTGTATATGAAGTAGCTGGATTTGTGCTTTTAAACCACAGCCTATTACAATGGGTTGAGCTTCAGGTAATATCATATCTCATTATGTTACCACTTTGTGTACACACACATGCTTCCTTATCTTATATTTAAGTACACACCAAAATACTCAAAACACTAATTATTGTGAAGGGAAAACCTATGCATACGAAAATTACAGTGAATATAAGGTAGAGTGCACTCAAACAGCGTCATTTGATTTGTATTAAGCGTAGTATTCAAGTACATAGGAGCCGATTTATTAAGAGTGGGACGGACATGATCCGCTGTAGAGATCATGTCCTCCCAACATCGCTGAATGCCGACAGTATACGCTGTCGGCATTTATCATTGCACAAGCAGTTCTGGTGAACTGCTTGTTCAATGCCGCCAATTGGCCGCCAGCAGGGGATGTCAATCAACCCGATCCTATGTGATCAGGCTGATTGCTGTATGTCGCCTCAGAGGCATACGACTTAAGGAGCAGCAGTCTTAAGACCGCTGCTTCTTAACTCCTGTTTCTGGTTAAACCTGAAGGCTTGCACTGAAACAAGGGGAACAGGGGCCATTCGGCCCTTGTTAAATAGGCCCCATAGAGAGAACAATGTTCTCCAATCCTTCAATTTCCTCCTATAAAGCCACTTTTTACCCTGATAACAGGGTGTCTCACTAAGGGGGCGTACACTGCACTTTCGTATGGGAAGGAGATGCATACATTACAATAAAATTTGTAATTTAAAAATCTTACAAAATAAATAATTGAATCATTCACACAAAAATACGCAAGGAAAAATTGTATTGTTAAGGTACATCAAAATAAATTACGAAATTGTTCACTAAAAATCAAAAAAACGTAAAATTGGTAAGTAAATTACACAGGAATAAATTGTATTAACTATGCAAAGCGTAAATTGCAATTTAAGTAAACTTGTGTGAAAATTTGTACTTGAAAGTACAAAATACAAAGCGTAATTGTTGTTTTTCATAAAATGGGTTGAACATGGGCGTTCCATGGGCGTATATGTGAAATTTTCTATCAATTCACAGTGTAATTCTATAAACATTTATGCACTACAATTCTCACTGATTTTTATTGGCAGTTAAAAAGTGGTGTTTTCTCCAAAATACTCAAAACACTAATTATTGCGAAGGGAAAACCTATGCATACGAAAATTACAGAGAATATAAGGTAGAGTGCACTCAAACAGCATTATTTGATTTGTATTAAGCGTAGTATTCAAGTTTTAAAACACACCACTCGCAGGGAGAGCCCCTTTTTTCTAGAATTCCAAGAAGGCTGCCCCTATGAGTGTTGGAGTGGAAATTTCTTCCTCACAAGAAGATTACTGTTCAGATATATTTTTAATGCCTTCTGATGAATTTTCATCAAACTCTGACTTTGATAAATTTATTAAAGTTAAAAGATGCAGATGTGCTCACCTTTCCACCCCTCAAAAAGATAAAGTTTTCCTTAACTCTTCTGGCAACCCACTTTTTTCAGCATGAAGAGATCCAAAACCCCCATCTTTCTGAATGGTTCCCTTCAAAGGAAATAGCAGATTATATGGATCATTATATACACTCTTCTTTCAAAAAAATCAATGTATTCCAAATTAAAGACTGAATGTCCAAGGGAACTAATCTTAAGAGAGACTCTGACAGGATTCAAAGAGCCTGTCAAAATAAATTACTAGATACTGCAGGCCCTATAGCAAAAAGTTTTGATATTACTGAGGCAGCCATTGCTAATAATTCTGCCCTTGACCCTTTTACTGTTAGGGAATGGATCTTAAGATCTATTGCTTTCTTGGGCAATGCTAATTAAGCTATTGTTCCGGATTGACACAAAATGTTTACTTTTTAGCGAGATGTATTTACATAAAATGAATAATTACGCTAAAACGTTCTCTTCCTTTTCTAAAACAAAATCTACTGTAAAAAAAGACCTTATACATGGAATCACAATTATTTGACAGTGACAAGAAATTAAGGGGTTGCTTTCCTGGCCGAACCACTTAAAACTCAAGGTCTCAATTTGTCCAAAATTTAATTACAAACACAAAACCCCACTTTCTTTTCCTCAAGAAGCTGTCCATGGTCCTTCAAGTCTTTCAAAATCAGAGGCTGTTCCAGAAACATCCCAGATAATACCTCATCTTCATCTCTTTCAATCTTTTTCCTCTAAAAAACATAGGTGACAGGCTCGCTTAGTTTCTCCCAAATTGGCATCTTATCACTTCAGACCCCTGGGTTCTTCACATGATCTCAGGAGTTCTGATAAACTTAATTTATCCACCCTTCAGTTAGTAAGACCTATTCCAATAAAAAAAAAGGTACAATTCCTGTTATCAATCTCTGACTCTGGATGCCTTTGTTCTATATCAACACTTCAAAAGGTAAGGCATTCACATTCTATTGTCTTCTAGATCAAGATTGGTTAGTTTGTTTAGACCTAACTGATGCATATCTAGCTGTTCCTATTTATCAGTCCCGCATTTATCATGGAAATAGATCCTGTGGCAGTTTACCTGTCTACCTTTTGGCCTTTCCTCTGCATCCTGGAATTTCACAAAATTTCTCAAACCTGTCACTGCCTAGCTCGGAATAAGAGGAGTCCATCTGATAATATATCTGGATGGCATCCTCATTATGAATCAGGATACTTACATCCTTAAGTCATATCTCAATCTTACTATCAGTCTTTTAGAGAATCTAGGATTTCTTATAGACAAAGAGAAATCAGTTCTTTCCCCAACTGAGAATTTAGTCTTCCTAGGCTTGAAGTTAAACACTCAATTTTCTACCCTCAGTCTTCCAAAAGAAAAAAAAAAAATCACAAAATAAAGAAAGAAATCTCACTTATTGTTAAAAACGTATCTTTCCCTCTCTCCTCTGTATGTTCCTTAAAAATATATCTGTTCAAGGATGTGTATAGCTTAATTTAAGATGTCTCTTCTATTTTTTTTATGTTTCTCTAACCCTTAACTTTCCCATGTATTTCCTTCAGAATTTAAGCTCAAGAGTCCACCTGTCCTGTTGATCACTTTATGTAAAGATAGTTACAGCACTGCATAATTAATAAATAAGTAATAATAATAATTTTTATCTCTGGCTCAAATCATTGGGTTACTTTCATACTCGATCCAAGCCATTTTTCCAGCCCTCCTCCATTATCGGGCATTACAACGGCTCATAAAGGGCTCTCCTACTCCCATCCTATACCTCTATCCCCTTTTTCTAAAAGGCCCCCTCAATCGCATAGTTTGGGCAATTTCATGGGCCCCATGTCCCTCAAGGGACTTTCAGAGAGGTCTCTCAATATCTCCTCCAAGAGTCCTGGGCTCCAGGTACAAATAAATCTTGTATTTCAGCCTGGTCTAAATGGTCTGGCTGATATTCACAGAGGAACCTGAGTCAATTTTCAGCCACTCTAATCCACACCATTAATTACTTATCTTCCCTTATCGCTCTGTCAATTTATCCTGCTCTGTCATTTCCGCTGGTCATGAATAATCTAGTTTTTTATATTTTCCTACCCTATGTCTTTTCTTCTTATGTTTTCTTCTTCTATTTAATTTTTATTTTTCAGTCTCATCAACCTGATTCGTTTTTTTACAGCTACTTCAAGTGATTTGGCTTGGAATGTTCTCTATATCCAGATTTATCTACACATTTTCTAGACAAAAGCTCACCAACTTTTGTCTCAAATTGTTCTTTATACTTAGTTATTTGTTTTTTTCATTTTTGGAATACTTAGGTTTTCTCTTCCTTTTATCTCAAATTTGTCTCACTTCACATCAAAGAAGAAAGAGTAATAAGGACTCAATGGACAGTATGTGGACATATGACACTGCTGATTGGCTAATATTCTCTGCCCTGTGTGTTTTCATTGGCTTTTTTTTTAATCCTAGTAATTTTTGTTAATGCTTTTAGCCGGTTCTGTTAACTCTTTTATCTTCAAAAATCTGCCTGAGTAGTTTGTCTCTGTGTCTTTAATAAAATCTAAATGATTCCTTCCCATGGTTAGGATAAGATAAATTTAATTTAACACTGTAATTTTTTTAGAACAATTTATAAGGTTCTGCAATTCAAAAGATGTTTAGGGATATACCTCTTGAAAATTGAATTTCAATTTCCTGGTGTCCTTTCCTGTGGTCAGTTAGTCACAGATGTTAATGAGCTTGTGCTCTGATCTAAACATAATGCATAATGAAGGGTCTGTAAATTTAAAGGGACATGAAACCCAATTTTTTTCTTTCATGATTTAGAAAGAGCATGTCATTTTAAACAACTTTCTAATTTACTTCTATTATCTATTTTGCTTCATTCTCTTGATATCACTTGCTGAAAAGCATACCTGGATATGCTCAGTAGCTGCTGATTGGTTGCTGCACATAAAGACCTTGTGTGATTGGCTCACACATGTACATTTCTATTTCTTCAACAAAGAATATCTAAAGAATTGAGCAAATTAGATAATAGAAGTACATTGGAAAGTTGTTTAAAATTTCTGACATGGATATGAGGCTAATGTAATGGCTGCAGAACCAGGAGTCCAATATGTTGTTTGTTCTTCTTCTTCTTATTGTGTATATATTATATTTGCATATTCTTTATTTTCAAACTGTACAAAAGAAAAGGCTTGCACACATGATCACATTATTTTATAAGTTTATTACAGTGCTAATGAAAGGTTGCCAGCCACTGGACTAGTGCATGAAACTCATTTAGCTGTCTGTGCAACATATAATCATTTCATGTGCACCTCAGTCTCAGTGATAAAGGTCCTGATATGTGGCTCTTTTTTACCTATGTGTTTAACTTATTTATAAGTTTTAAACAAATAGTAAGCCAGCATCAGTAATGTACAAATGACATGCTCTAACAATTTAGAACATATTTGCTTTATAATGTCCCTTTAACACAAGCTTTTTCCATTAAATACTCATCTAAACAGTTTACAAGACTTGGGTAAATGATTTGGTTTAGTACTTTGCCTGTTAGAAAGGCTTGCAATAAAAGGCTTAAAACAGAGTCCTATCTGGTGGAGCATAACTATTCGTTATATTGTGTGGTGAACATTATCAGCCCTATACATTGGCATGAGCAGTTCATTACTGTTGCTTATTCCTATCTACAAGCTCTGTATCCCTTGCCATTTTACAGAAATACAAGCATGAGAAAAGCCTCCCTCACCGTTTCAGTTCTTCTGCAGATATATATTTCTTTATTAAGTATCTCAACTGTAATACATAAATATTATTGATTTAAAGGGACATGATACTGAAAAATGTCTTCTGTTCTTTCTAAAAGTGAATGGGCCACATGTTCTAACAGTCGTATGGACAAGGCTCTCAACTTGAGAACCTGTTCAGTATGGCTTTGCATTGATCGGGCAGCAGACCCTGTACATCCGCTGCCCAGATGTATTATTACACACTCGCTTGAGCGAGTAATGGCGCCCCCTTCACCACAAGAGATAGAAGGGCCTGTCAATCACCCTGAGCGATAGTGTTAGCGGGATTTCAATCTGCCATCTTAGACATAGCAGAGCATGTAAGAAGCAGTGATCTGGTGACCGCTGCTTCTTACATTGCAGGAATCAGATTAGCCTGTGCAAGCCTGCCTGCAAGGGTTCAAAAGCAGCTTTCACTGCTTAGTACATTCAGCCCAATGTTTCAAAATGCATTAGAGAGCTTAGCATTTTTGAAAGATATTTATATTTGGGATGATCCATTTTTTTCTGTGGGAGTTGTCCCTGTTAACCAGTGAGCAGTAGAGTCCTAGGACTCAGTTGCACATAATTGTGCACTTCCTGTTAGTTTATCCTTAAAGGGACATGAAACCCAAATTTTCTTTCATGACTCAGATAGAGAAAAAATGTTAAGCAATTTTCCAATTTTGATCTATTACTAATTTGCTTCATTCTCTTGGCATCCTTTGTTAAAGAAACAGCAATGCATATGGCTGAACCAATAACATGAGACATATATGTGCAGTCACCAATCAGCAGCTCCCGAGTCTACTTAAATATGGTTTTTAATAAAGGATACCAAGTGAACGAAACAAATTAGGTATAAGTTAATTGGAACATTGTTTAAAATTGCATGCTCTCTATAAATCAAGAAAGAAAAAAAGGGGTTTAAGTCCCTTTAAATCCATAACACTTTTACTTAGCCCTTCCTTACACACATTTTTTTTTCATTATTATTAGTTGAAATGCTAGATGGAAAAAAAATAAGTAATATGTGCCTTTAAAATTTGTATGTGGGCAAATAATAAGCGGCAATCATGCATATCCAATATCAAATTTTCTTTGGATCTATAGCTTTATAATTTACTAGGCGATAAGCCTGCCCAGAGGGCAGTCTATGTTTAAAAAAATACAAACTCCCAAGCTAAAGTTACAAAAAATAAAAAAGTAAAATTACAGAACAACAACAAAACAAAAAACAAAGCTATCCAAAATAAAAATTTAAACCTAAACAAATACCCCTATAAAAATAAAAATCCCCCCCAAAATAAAAACACCCCCTAATCTAATACTAAACAACCAATAGCCCTTAAAAGGGCTTTTTGTAGGGCATTGCCCTAAGTTAAACAGCTCTTTTACTTACAAAAATTACCAATTACCCCTTAACAGTAAAACCCCCCACCCACCAAACCCCCCAAAATAAAAAACCTAACACTAAAACAAACTCTAAACTACCCATTGCCCCTAAAGGGGCATTTGTATGGGCATTTCCCTTAAAAAGGCATTCAGCTCTTTTACTGCCATTAAAAGGTCAATCAGCTCTTTTCCAGCCCAAAAAACCCTAATCTAAAAAAAAAGCCACCGCAAAAAATGAAAAAAAAAAGCCTACAACTAAGCCCCAAATAGGTACTCACTGTTCCTGAAGTTCGGCAGAGAAGGTCTTCTTCCAGGTTACTCCATCATCTTCTATCTTCATCCGGAATGAAGCCGGAGTGGAGGTGCGGAGCTGTCTTCCTCAATGCGTGGATCCTCAGCGGCGGTCCTAAACGGCGGCGGTCCTCGGGGGCAGATTTAATGGACTTGCCCTTTAGGGCATTGGGTAGTTTAGTTTTTTTTAGTGTTTTGTTTTTTTTATTTTGGGGGGTTGGTTGGGTGGCGGTTTTTACTGTTAGGGGAGATTTAGTAATTTTTAAATGTAAAAGAGCTGTTTAACTTAGGGCAATGCCCTACAAAAGGCCCTTTTAAGGGCTATTGGTAGTTTAGATTAGGGGGTGTTTTTATTTTGGGGGAGCTTTTTTATTTTTGTAAGAATTTGGTATAATTTTTTTTATTTTTGATAATTTTGTTTATTTTTTTCTGTAATGTTAGATTTTTTTATTTTTGTAATTTAATGTTAGGATTTTTTATTTTAATTGTAATTTAGTAGTAGTTGGGGTTAATTTAGGGGATGTTAGGTTAGGGGGCTTAGTAATTAAATTAGTTATTTGCGTTGTGGGGGGTTTGCGGTATAGGGGTTAATACATTAATTGGGTTTATTGCGATATGTGGGTTTGGCGGTTTAGGGGTTAATAGGTTAATTAAGTTTCTTGTGATGTGGGGAGTTGGTGGTTTAAGAGTGAATAGGTTAAATAGGTTAATTGTGATGAGGGGGGTTTGCGGTCTAGGGGGTTAATAGATTAATTAGGTTTATTGCGATGTGGGGGGTTGGCAGTTTAGGGGTTAATAGGTTAATTAGGTTTCTTGTGATGTGGGGAGTTGGCGGTTTAAGAGTTAATAGGTTAAATAGGTTTATTGCGATGTGGGGTTTTGCGTTCTAGGGGTTAATAGATTAATTAGGTTTATTCCGATGTGGGGGGTTGGCAGTTTAGGGGTTAATATTTTAATTATGCTATTTGCAGATTAGGGGTTAATTACTTTATTGTTTTGCAATGTGGGGGTTGGCGGTTTAGGTGTTTGTTAATACTTAGTGCGGAAGGTTTGTTTTTTTTTGTTATGCTTCTTGCGGGCGGTTATGTGTTTTTTTTTATTATTTCTT
The DNA here is from genome assembly GCF_027579735.1 of Bombina bombina. Taxonomy (NCBI): domain Eukaryota; kingdom Metazoa; phylum Chordata; class Amphibia; order Anura; family Bombinatoridae; genus Bombina; species Bombina bombina. The sequence continues at coordinate 481,307,243 of NC_069502.1, read as the reverse complement.
GCGGGCGGTTACGTGTTTTTTAGTTATTTTGTGTGGAAGGTTGCGTGTTTTTTTTTTTTTTAAGACTTTGGGTTTGCCTACTCTGCATCCAGGTGGATTATTTTGGTTGCGCGCGCAGCCAACATTCTTTTGGCTGCCTCGCGCAGCCAACATTCCTTTGAGAATGCATTCGCAACTGGCGACAGGCGCGTTACAAACATTGTAGATTATAGTAAAGATTATAGTAAAGATTTTTAAATGAAGTTTTAATGAATGCAGATGCAGCACATCTTTGTAAATAATAGAAAAACATAGAAAAAGGAAATATTACTGTGGCAGTTTATCTGGCACTTGTCTCGGGCACTTTCCTATATGGCACACTTTACATAAGTGTTTTTCAACTTCAGTCCTCAAGTCTCCCTGACAAGCTAGATGTGTCAGGTGAGGGGACAGGTCTGTCAGTCACAGTGAATAAGCAGCTGAACAGCCTAGGCAGGGAAACAGTCACAGATGTGTGATTTAAGGTGAACATTAGTAGCACTGCCTTATGTGGTATACTGAGGGCAAGATTTATTATTGTAACTCTCACAATTATATATAGGTATACTGAGGGCAAGATGTATTATTGTAACTCTCACAATTATATATAGGTATACTGAGGGCAAGATGTATTATTGTAACTCTCACAATTATATATAGCTATACTGAGGGCAATATTTATTATTGTAACTCTCACAATTATATATAGGTATACTGAGGGCAAGATGTATTATTGTAACTCTCACAATTATATATAGGTATACTGAGGGCAAGATGTATTATTGTAACTCTCACAATTATATATAGGTATACTGAGGGCAAGATTTATTATTGTAACTCTCACAATTATATATAGCTATACTGAGGGCAAGATTTATTATTGTAACTCTCACAATTATATATAGGTATACTGAGGGCAAGATGTATTATTGTAACTCTCACAATTATATATAGGTATACTGAGGGCAAGATGTATTATTGTAACTCTCACAATTATATATAGGTATACTGAGGGCAAGATTTATTATTGTAACTCTCACAATTATATATAGGTATACTGAGGGCAAGATTTATTATTGTAACTCTCACAATTATATATAGGTATACTGAGGGCAAGATGTATTATTGTAACTCTCACAATTATATATAGGTATACTGAGGGCAAGATGTATTATTGTAACTCTCACAATTATATATAGGTATACTGAGGGCAAGATTTATTATTGTAACTCTCACAATTATATATAGGTATACTGAGGGCAAGATGTATTATTGTAACTCTCACAATTATATATAGCTATACTGAGGGCAAGATTTATTATTGTAACTCTCACAATTATATATAGGTATACTGAGGGCAAGATGTATTATTGTAACTCTCACAATTATATATAGCTATACTGAGGGCAAGATGTATTATTGTAACTCTCACAATTATATATAGGTATACTGAGGGCAAGATTTATTATTGTAACTCTCACAATTATATATAGGTATACTGAGGGCAAGATGTATTATTGTAACTCTCACAATTATATATAGCTATACTGAGGGCAAGATTTATTATTGTAACTCTCACAATTATATATAGGTATACTGAGGGCAAGATGTATTATTGTAACTCTCACAATTATATATAGGTATACTGAGGGCAAGATGTATTATTGTAACTCTCACAATTATATATAGGTATACTATGGGCAAGATTTATTATTGTAACTCTCACAATTATATATAGGTATACTGAGGGCAAGATGTATTATTGTAACTCTCACAATTATATATAGCTATACTGAGGGCAATATTTATTATTGTAACTCTCACAATTATATATAGGTATACTGAGGGCAAGATGTATTATTGTAACTCTCACAATTATATATAGGTATACTGAGGGCAAGATGTATTATTGTAACTCTCACAATTATATATAGGTATACTGAGGGCAAGATGTATTATTGTAACTCTCACAATTATATATAGGTATACTGAGGGCAAGATTTATTATTGTAACTCTCACAATTATATATAGGTATACTGAGGGCAAGATTTATTATTGTAACTCTCACAATTATATATAGGTATACTGAGGGCAAGATGTATTATTGTAACTCTCACAATTATATATAGGTATACTGAGGGCAAGATGTATTATTGTAACTCTCACAATTATATATAGGTATACTGAGGGCAAGATTTATTATTGTAACTCTCACAATTATATATAGGTATACTGAGGGCAAGATGTATTATTGTAACTCTCACAATTATATATAGCTATACTGAGGGCAATATTTATTATTGTAACTCTCACAATTATATATAGGTATACTGAGGGCAAGATGTATTATTGTAACTCTCACAATTATATATAGGTATACTGAGGGCAAGATGTATTATTGTAACTCTCACAATTATATATAGGTATACTGAGGGCAAGATTTATTATTGTAACTCTCACAATTATATATAGGTATACTGAGGGCAAGATGTATTATTGTAACTCTCACAATTATATATAGCTATACTGAGGGCAATATTTATTATTGTAACTCTCACAATTATATATAGGTATACTGAGGGCAAGATGTATTATTGTAACTCTCACAATTATATATAGGTATACTGAGGGCAAGATGTATTATTGTAACTCTCACAATTATATATAGGTATACTGAGGGCAAGATTTATTATTGTAACTCTCACAATTATATATAGGTATACTGAGGGCAAGATGTATTATTGTAACTCTCACAATTATATATAGCTATACTGAATGTTTATCTGCATCAGAGCAACAAAGAAAAAAAAAGAAAGTAAGAAAAAAAGGCAAACCCAGAAGTACCCCTGGCTAATGCTACAAGTACCCCCAGGGGTATATGTAGCATAGGTTTAAAAACTAGGGAGATAATATATTAGAACAACCAAAACAAAATAATGTATCAATATAAACTAGTTGATACAAAGCACCAATGGGTAAATTACTTCTTGTTACTTAATAAGAGTTTGGTCTTATTATTTCAGCTAAAAGTAACACTGAGATGAGACTATTCAAGTGCATCTATATATTGCATGGAAATCTTTTTTGACAGCATTGAAGCCACTTTAAGACTTTTCCAATCACACACAACACAGACGACAAACTCTTATGAAAATTGCTTTTAGACGAACATCTATCAGGAGTGCAGGATTGAAAATTGTTCTCAGGAGCAAGTTTCCACTTTTAACAATTTATGTCTGACATCTTTTTCTAACTTTGAGCACACTTTTTTTATATTTTGGTTTGCAGCATGGGTACGATTTGGGTTAAGGGCTGGCTGTGAGCGCAGGAACAGAGCAGGTTAAAGGCACACATAACTCATAATTCTAGCTTTATTCATTGTTGCACACCCCCTAAGCCTACCTCAGTACGCTCTCATGTAAAGGAGCAAAGTTTCAACAAAGGTTAACAAGTGAAAAAAAGCAAATTTGACTATAGAAGTAATTTTTTTTTATTGCATGCTGTATGTAAATTATGAAACTTTAATTTTCACTTCCATGTACCTTTAAAATTAGTGTTCATTTGACACTGTGATTTTAATTTGTCACCTAAAATACCAATATTACTGTTATAGACTGCAGCAGTTTTTTTTTATTTGCTTTTGCATTTCAAAGCTGATAGAGATGATAATCAGCACTAGAAATGCAAAATCCAAATTGAATTTGTTGAACACACATAGTTCATTGCTAGTGTAGCAGACTGATTTAAAGGGCATTAACCCCTATATTTTTCTTTCATGTTTCAGACAGAGCGTGTAAAGTTAAACAACTTTCCAATTAACTTCTATTATCAAATTCTCTTGGTATCCTTTGTTGGAAAGCAGGAATGTAAGTTTAGAAGCGTGCACATGTTAGCAGCATTATATGGCAGCAGTTTTGCAAGAATAATATACATTAGCAAGTGCACTAGCTGGCAGCACTTTTTTCTGCCATGTAGTGCTCCAGACATGCACGCTACCTATCTAGATATCTCTTTAACAAAGAATACCATAAGTACAAAGCAAATTTGACAATAGAAGAAAATCAGAAAGTTTTTTTTTTTAATTGTATGTTCTGTCTGAATTATGAACAAAACATTTTAAGTTTCATGTCCCTTTAATTAAAAAAATGACTATTTTCCCTACACAATAAAATGTTTTTTGACTCCTTTTATATATGAGATGGAATCTTGTGTGACAAAAAAATCTACTTGCAAATATTTGCAAGTTTTTTGTAATTTTTTTATAGACACTAATTAATTATATACTTCTAGCAAGAACCTGCCAAGCTGTGTATTCTATATTTCCTAACAATGTACTTAAAGTGAAGGTCAATTCTTGCTATTAACAATACACCATGTTAAACTTTAAGTTAAAAATATTGCACTCGCTGATTTTATATGTATAAAAAACGAATCCATTTCAAATAAAATCTATTTATAATATACCTCCGTTATCGCGATTAGCTCCGCCCCTACCACACTTCCTTATTGTGCTGTTATGATGTTGCTTTGTTTCTTACAAGCGCTCGTGCACCCGTGTTTTTTTTCAACTGCGCATGCGTATCGTCAACTCAATAGCGCATGCGTTTCATCCACGTAACTTTGTATGCAATGTATAAACCCAATTCTATCATTCATTGCTACGGAAGTCTGTCAGTCAGTCACTCGCAAGATCGCTCTGCACCCTCTAATAGAGCGAGAGAGCGTTGCTGTTGATTCAATGTTTCAACAATTGCGAGAGCGGACAACGCATGCTCGAAACATGAACGAGCATTCCGATTATGACGCGCTGTTTTTTAAACGCATGCGCAGACGGTTTGAATGACGAAACAGAAAAGGGGCTGGACGCCACGGGGGTAAACAATAGATAGGATAGAAAAACTGTCAATCAATAACGGCAGTATGGCGGGCGGATTATACAGGCGAAACGGAGCCGATTCAACAAGTAAAAAATATAACTTTTCATTGTATCTAGATATAATTTGATGAATGAACATCATACTGAATTTAGCAAACATATTGAAAAATGCTAACCAAAACGCCAGACTTGACCTTCACTTTAACAACAATAAAAACATAAATGATGTAGTTTATATGCATTCTCCAGCCTTTGAAGGTTAATAATTCGTAGGGATGTGCATTCGGATCCTTCGTGAGCAGTGGCCCGTGCCCTTCAGATATTTTCGTAGCCGGATTGATTCCTGTAAAAGATCCTGCACTCTAAGAACTGGATTTGCACAGATAAAGGGATATGAAAACAGTGCTCCTTTTAGTAAATACAAATATGCAAAATCAAAGAAATCATAAAAAGAAACAGATTGTGTAAAAAAACAAGAAAACGATTTACTAGTCCCTGTCTGCAGCTAGTTAAGACTGCCATCATTAAAGAACTTAAGTTCTACTGTGATATTATTTTTGCTGCAAAAGTCCTCTACTGAGCATGGGTAATAAACTGACTACAGCTAGAGCAGATGTCTACTTGCAACACTTCAAAGGAAAAACTTCTCCCTTGCCTTCCTGTAGAGACCACAGCCTCTTTGTATGGTTGTGACATGAAGTAATGGACCCTTCACAAATTAAAGAAAAAAAGAAATTAAAGGAAAAAAATATTTTTTAAATGATGAATATTATAACCAACGACATAGTTCTTTTTTATTACAACAATGAAACAGAGTATTTTTATATCCCTTTAACAGCATCACAGGAAATAATGCCATTGGATGAAATTGAATGACATATTAATCTTGACCTCATTCGATTTCTCCAGCCCTATTTTCTGCTGCTCTTCTTCCTCTCTCTAACCCATCTGCAGGGGCGAAACTACAGGGGGTGCAGGGGTCGCAAGTGCAACTGGGCCCCTGAGGGTGGGGGCCCAGCTTAAAAAATTTTTTTTTATAAAAATTTTTTTTTAATAAAAAACGTTAACCTACCACTGCCTGCACTGATATCCTGTGAATGTGACATGACTACAGGGGTTAGTGTTTCTGTTATACCCATTGGTGTTTATGTGTGTGTGTATGGTGTGTGTGTGTGTATGTATGTGACTGTGTGTATGTGTGTTTGTGTATGTTTGTGGAACCAGCAAATTACAGACCTTGTTACTACAGCATGGGGGGGGGGGGCAGGGGGTAAACAGTGTCACTATACAGTACCACTATATACAGTATGGGGGGGTGGACCATGTCACTGACTACTATGGTCACTTTATAAAGTACTGGGCGGGTAGGGTCAGGCCAGCCATCTCACAACTTACTATATACAGTACTGGGGGGTTAAATAGTGTCAATATATATATATACAGTAATAGGGGGTCAGACCATCTCACAGACTGTGGGCACAGGGTACCTCCTTTTGCAGACATGTAATCTGATTCACATTTTTTTTCTGTGTTAAATGTAAAAAAAATATTTTATTAAATTCACCTTTTTTTGGAGGGGGGAGGGGTGGTGGGGGGGCCCTTCTTAGATTCTTGCACCTGGGCCCTGTGGTTTCGAGTTACGCTTCTGCCCATCTGCATTCTGGGGAGAAGATGAAATGCAGGGGGTGGGACAAGAGACTGAATTGCAGGGTCCTATGAGCCAGCTTCTACACTGCTCAGACAGAAGGAGGCAGAAATGGTTCAGAAGTGTGTAGTACTCTGCAACTTTCCCTAAACTGGAACAAGAACCTCTTACTCTAAATGGGCAAAACAAACCAGAACCTCCATTTTTTGTTTCTGTCTTCAATCATTGCATGACAGTGACTGATACAAGTGTAATTGTGAGGCTGGAAACCATACCATTTAATTGTCATTTTTTAGGCAATATTGTGAGAATACACAGAGAGGAAAGGGCTGCAATACAGTGAAGCAATGCTGTGATCAACTCACTTATAGGAAAGTAAAATCATCAACACATTAAACAAACAATTATAACAATGTTATTATTATAATAATATATTATTTATAATTATGTTTTTCAGCTATTTAAGCTCCAGATTACATTTGTGTGCAAGCGATAAGAGGTTTATCATGGTTGTTTGTGCACGCTGGGTTTATCGCTTGTATTACAAGTTGAAAGTAAATGCGATTAGTTGAGTGCAATTCAAGTCAATGCTCATCAGGTTAGCGTGTCCTCAGAGCTCTGGTTAACTGTTTCGCAAAACAAAAAAGTGTCACAAAACACATCAAAAATACATTAAAAAGTACACTTACACTGATAATAACACTATCTAATAAAATTATTTTAAAAATAATATTGCACAAAAAAGTTATAAGGGCTCAAAGATATGAAGTCTCAGGTGTTAGAATAAAAAGGCAGGCAAAGATCTTTGACATTGAGATACATACATGTCTAAATACGTATGTGTGTATACACATATATATATGTTACGGGTAAAGTAAGAAATCTGGGGAATTCTAGGATTACCCGGGTAAACCGGACATTACCCAAGCAGCTGTGGGTAAAGCCCGATATACTGTAATTCTCCCATTTACACTATTTGTTTTGCCTCCGCCTGGGTGGTTCAAGTTAGGCGCCCCACCGGTCCTCTTGCATCCACCCAAAGTGAATCTTGGGGAATGAGGTTTAACCCCCAGACGGAGGCAACAAATATAGTTAGGATGGGGGCAGGGCAGCCACTAGAAATTTTGGGGCCCCTGACTTAACCATTGATCAGGGCCCCCTCACCCCTCTTTTGACATGTGCAATTTTTGACCAAGTGACTAAAACGTATATGCACTTTATTCTTAAGTGTCTATTTAAACTTGGAAATGTAGTAAAGGTAGTAACACACACACACACACACATAAGGATTCACATATAGACACTCTAGCAAACACGCAAAGAAACTCAGACACAGACACCCAAACAGACACTTAGCACTTGTTTACATTGACCTGACAAGTAATGAGGTAAACTACAGTTTTGTAAAAAAAAAAAAGGAGATTTAGAAAACAAATTATGGAGTTCTGATTATCTTTTTGTAAAGGAAGATGCCAACTAAATGATGACAACAGCATGCAGTGGCTGAAAGGAAGGGCCCTGAACTGCCTAAACAATCATTTAAAGGTCAAATGGTAGATTGGTGACTTCCGGAAAGGTCTCATTAGTCTCAAAGTCTGTAGAAAGATGTGAATAATCAGTAGTAAGGTCAAAATGTCCTAAAAAGGAACAGACAATGGACACGGACACACACACACACAAACTCAAACTTGCACATACACCCAAGGAAACACCAACAGAGACAGCCTCAGAAAACACACAAAGACATACACACACACACACACACACAGAGACACCCACAGAAAACACAGAAAGACATACATACACACCCTCACTGAGACATCTACAGAAAACACACAAAGACATACACACACCCTCACAGAGACACCCACAGAAAATACACACCCTCACAGAGACATCCACAGAAAACACAGACATACATACACACACACACACACACCCTCACAGAGACATCCACAGAAAACACAGACATACACACCCACCCTCACAGAGGCATCCATAGAAAATACACAAAGACAAACAAACACACCCACCCTCACAGAGACACCCATAGAAAAAGTTCAAAGACATATGCACACACCCTCACAGATATCCACAGAAAATGCACAAAGACATACACACCCACCCTCACAGAGATACCAACAGAAAAAAAATACATACACACTCATTGAGACACAAACCAAAGCACAAAGACATAAACACAGACACCCACAGAAACACTCACAGGAGGAAACATTTATGCACCTTGCATCCCCTAAATCAACAGTGTGGGACATGCATGATAAAAAATGCAGAAATTAAGAGATCATTTTTTTAAAGAATCATATTTGTAAATGTGCAAACAAAAATAGTTCTGTGAATTCAAAATTGTACATTAATGATTTGGGTAGATGGCTAGATGAAGAAAAGTACTTTTAAAAGGTTGACATATGTTTGTTTGATATTTTCCCCATTTTCCCCAACCAAGAGCACCACTTCAAATATAGTGTACAAATGTTCCCATCTGTCAGCTGTACTTGTGGATTTTGAAAATGCTGTACTCTATATGGTATTGGTGGAACCATAAGCTGTGGTACTCATACCATTAGATCTGGTTAAATGCAGGATTTAAGCTTGTTGGTATGCATTTCAAAATTAAGTCAGCTGTAGAGTAAACTGAGCAATTTTAAGTTAACCTGTCTCATTTCCAACACTGAGCAATCTTAGTATGAGAGTATAACATGTTATGAAGATGTAAAAATCTTAGATAAAATGCCTCCTTGTATCTGGAAAGTCCTTTCATAAATGGGCAGTAAACTGGAATGTAATATTTATAATTTGTGTATTGAGGAGGAAACATTTCTGCATGGTTTTAAATATAGAATTTCTACAGCATTGTCAAATAATCATAAATACACTGCTGCTAAAAAAATGTGTTTTTATGGACCCCTGGCCCCACCATACAACTACTACCACACTGAAGTTACAATCTTAAATTGCACAAAGAAAAAAAAAAACATTTGCTAACTAATTCCTACCTCCTCTGCAAATGAAAGTGATCAGCCATCTGACTCAGGAACACACTCTACAAACAAAGTGCAAAGTCTGTCTCACACTGTGCATAGTGGTTTAGTGCACACTCAGAAATCCTCTCAAATGCTAATACTTTACTCCTTGTAATAACATTTCCCATGCTCAATTTGCACTCTGCTGTAGTACCCACTGGTGGCTGCCAAAATGTAAAAAAAAAACAAAAACATTTTTGAGCTTTTGTTAAAAAAAATACACAAAAGTACTCTGCTCTCATGGATATCAAACAATTGCAAACACAACACAAGTTTATATAAAAAAAAAGTCAATACTTTGTACTACCTCCCTTTGCCAAGATACAGGAGTCTTCTCCTATATTGCCTGGATCCTTCGAATTTCTGCAGATCCTTCAAATTTGGAAGTTGACACTAGTGGACTCTCCTTTTCAATTCTCCCCACATGTTTTCTTTTGGACTTCAAATCAGGGGACTTGGATGGCCATGGCAGGACCTTGATTTTGTGGCCAGTAAACCAATTTTTAGTTGATTTTGATGTATGTTTTTGATCATTATCCTCCTGGATGATCCAACCACTGCCCATGTTATGCTTTCTGGCAGAAGCAGTCAGGTGTTCATTTAATATCTGTTGAGTCCATGATGACATGTATCCTAACAAAATTTCCAGGTTCTCTAGAAGAAAAACAGCCACCAAAACATTAAAGAGCCACCGCCATATTCAACCGTGGGCATGAGGTACTTTTACATATGGCTACCTCTGTGTGTGCGCCAAACCCACCTCTGGTGTTTAATGTCAAAAAGTTCTATTTTGGTTTCATCTGACCATAGAACCCGATCCCATTTGGAGTTTCAGTAGTGTCTGGCAAACTGAAGATGAGAGTAGAGGCAACTTGTGTTGATTTAGGTGACGTCAGATTGTAGTTTTGGAGACTTTTTGACACCAAGACGCAACTAACTTCTGCAATTCTCCAGCTGTGATCCTTGGAGATATTTTGTTCACCTGAACCATCCTCTTCACAGTACGTTATGACAATATAGACACACGCACTATTTTTTGAAGCTCAACAAACTTTTTTCACACATTACAGCCATATTCCTTGGTCTTACCAATTGTGATGAATGACTAAGGGAATTTGGCCTATGTGTTACCTCATTTTTATACCCATGTTAAAAGGAAGTTATGGTTAAACAATTTCCTGTTCCTAGTCACCCAGGTGTGCTAAAAATGTAGAAATATCAATGGGAATATACTTCAAACATATTTATGTCAAATTAATTCATAGGAGTGGCCACATATTTAACAAAGATTTTTTTTTTATAAACCTGGCCGTAAATAAAAAAATAATAAAAAAAATGGTTACAGTAAATGTACTCTTGCTTTCCCTTCTATAAAAAACACACCTAAATTATGAGTTATGCGTTCGTGTTTTAACGCTGAAAAAATGGTAATTTCAGCGTTAAAACAGCACTGCAGCCATTACAAGTCTTGTCGGTATAGCTGTACCGCAAGCCTTTTAGCCTGTACCTCAACGTCAGTCCCGCACACGTAAAAATTACGTTTTTTCATGGGACTGCCATAGCGCTGCCATTACGAGTTTTGCGGGGAGGCTAAAAAGCTTGCGTTGCAGCCTATACCGACAAGATCCGTTCCGCAATCTAAAAGCAGTAGTTATGAGTTTTACACTACAAAACTGTAACATAAAACTCATAACTAAACTGTCACAAAGTACACTAACACCCATAAACTACCTATTAACCCCTGAACCGAGGCCTTCCCGCATCACAAATACTATATTAAACTTATTAACCCCTAAACTGCTGCTCCCGACATCGCCGCCACTAAAAATAATTATTAATCCCTTTTTCGCTGCTCCCCGACATCGTCACCACTATAATAAAGTTATAAACCCCTAAACCGCCGACCTCCAGCATTGTAAACACTATTTAAATATTATTAATCCATAATCTGCCGTCCGCCCACATCGCCCCCACTGTACTAAAGTTATTAAGTCCTGCACTGCCACAACTGTAATAAACCTAATAAACCCTAAACCGCAAGCCCCCCACATCGCAATAAACTAATTTAAACTAGTAACCCCTAAACCTAACGCCCCCTAACTTTATATTAAAATTACAATTTCCCTAATTTAAATTAAATTAAAACTTATCTGTCAAATTAAAATAATTAAGTTTAAACTAACAATTAAACTAATATAATTATTAAACTAAAATTAAACTAACTACCAATTAAATAAAACTGAACTACACATTAAAAAAATCCTAACACTACTCTAAAAATTACAAAGTATCTAATTACAAAAAATAAAAAACACTAAATTACAAAAAATAACAAACACTAAATTACAAAAAATAACAAACGAAACTATCCAAAATAAAAAAGAATTACACCTAATCTAATAGCCCTATCAAAATAAAAAAGCCCACCTAAAATAAAAAAAAAACCTAGCCTACAATAAACTACCAATAGCCCTTAAAAGGGCCTTTTGTGGGGCATTGCCCTAAAGATATCAGCTCTTTTCCATGAAAAAAATACAAAGACCCCCCAACAGTAAAACCCACAACTCAACCAACCCCCCAAAATAAAAAAAAAACTGATTCTAAAAAAACCTAATCTACCCATTGCCCTGAAAAGGGCATTTGTATGGGCATTGCCCTTAAAAGGGCATTTAGCTCTTTTGCTGCCCAAACCCTAATCTAAAAAAAAACACCCAAAAAACCCTTAAAATAAAATCTAACACTAACCCCGACAATCCACTTACAGTTTTTGAAGTCCCGCTTTAATGATCGTCATCCAGGCGGCGCAAAGTTTTCATCCAGATGGCCTCTTGTATCTTCATCCAGGCGGCGAAGTCCTCATCCAGGCGGCGATAAGTCTTCACCCAGGCGCCCTCTTCTATCTTCATCCAGACGGCATCTTCTATCTTGATCCCGGCGGCGCAGAGCAGGTCCATCCTGAAGACATCCGGCACCGCCGTACACTGAATCTTCAATGCAAGGGAGCCATTTTAAAATGGCGTCCCTTGCATTCCTATTGGCTGAAAAATTTGAATCAGCCAATAGAAATTAGAGCTGCTAAAATCCTATTGGTTGATCAAATCAGCCAATAGGATTTATGCAGCTCTCATTCTATTGGATGATTTCAGCCAATAGGAATGCAAGGGATGCCATTTTGAAATGGCTCCCTTGCATTGAAGATTCAGTGTACGGCGGCGACCGTATGAAGAGGATGCACCGCGTCGGATATCTTCAGGATAGACCCGCTCTGTGTCGCCAGGATCAAGATAGAAGATGCCGTCTGGATGAAGATAGAAGAGGCCGTCTGGAAGAAGACTCCTCGCCATCTGGATGAGGACTTCGCTGCCTGGATAAAGATAGAAGAGGCCATCCTGGATGAAGACTTCTCGCCGCCTGGATGAAGATCGTTCAAGCGGGACTTCAAAAACTGTAAGTGGATCGTCGAGGGTTAGTGTTAGGTTTTTTTAAGGGTTTTTTGGGTGGGTTTTTTTTTAGATTCGGGTTTTGACAGCAAAAGAGCTAAATGCCCTTTTAAGGGCAATGCCCATACAAATGCCCTTTTCAGGGCAATGGGTAGATTAGGTTTTACTTTATTTTTATTTTTGTGGGATTGGGGGGTGGGAGTTTGTATACTGTTAGGGGGTGTTTGTTTTGTTTTGTAGCAAAAGATCTGTTAACTTTAGGGCAATGCCCTACAAAAGGCGCTTTTAAGGGCCCTTGGTAGTTTATTAAAGATTAGGTTTTTTTTATTTTGGGGTGTTTCTTTTTTAAAAGGGATTAGAATAGGAATATTTTTTATTGTTTTGTATAATTTTCTTTGTTATATTTTGTAATGGTTGTATTTTTGTATTTTTAGTGTTTTTTATTTTTTGTAATGTTAGGTTTTAGTGTAAGGCAGCTTAGGTTTTATTTGACAGGTAAGTTTGTATTTATTTTAACTAGGTAGTTAGTAAATAGTTAATGGCTACAGAACATTCTTAAGTGACAAACTGCTCTTAAAAGAAAAAAAGTATGCTTTGTAATACTATTAAGTAGGTTCCTTGTGTCAATATCAGAACCTGATTTAAATAAATAATATATTATGATTACATTATAACTTAATATATTATGTTTTGATAAAATGGTGTTTGAGTCTGCAATGGATAAGGTGTATCCTTCACAGCACAGCAGTGTTTCTCAACTCCAGTCCTCAGGCCCCTTAACAGGCAAGATATTCATTATATCTTAAATAGAGCACATGTTAAATAATCAGCTGATCAGTAACCATGGTTACTAACCTGCTCTCACCCTTCAGATTATTATTTCAACTGAGCTGTCGTTAAGATATAATGAATATCTGGCCTGTTAAGGGTC